>NW_006383012.1:941965-948226 GCF_000327345.1 Myotis davidii | reverse complement strand
AAAAGTTCTTAAGGAAAAGATGACTTCCCCCAATTCACCTAAATTCAGCTTTTACAGCTGCTGGACAAATATCACCACTCACCTCAGAGCCAGGCTCCTCACTGGCAAGGGAAGACATTCTCCAAAGCAAGACACGGTTCTTTTGAGGTAATAAATTGAGTTGTATTCCTTCAGGATTTTTGGAAGACATCAAATTGGTGTTCCAGGAAACATTAGATACAGTTGCCCTCAACTATCCCAAAACCTTCAGCTGCAGACACATTTCCCCCTTCTTCAAAATGTAATAAAATCAGTCAGCAAACAAATGGGATTTAGCTCTGACCTGTTGCCAAGTACCAGAGTTCTTTCCCCCACGGCATTAGGATTCGTGGATTTCATTAGTGTTAGGAATCCAGTTACTGGTGGACTTATGAAGTCACCTGCTACAGTGATAAGACAATGTAGACAGGGTGTCTTGGTTCCAATTCTGATATGTGACACGTGATGGTGGTCTATCAATAGCTTTCTCTATACTCCAATTTCCTCACATGGAAAATTGAGGTGGTCATATCTGCCATTCTTACCTCTCATAATTGTGAAGCTGAAATGCACTAAAGTGATCCCTCCCTCCAAAAAAAACATTCTGAAAGGATGTTCTTGACCATAATGTACTATACAAACTATACAGTTTTTAAAATATCATTTCAATTGTATCTTTAAGGCAAAGGATATAAACATTAGTCTTTAAAGACTAATTAGGTACCAGCTATTAAGCTATTGAATTAACTTCCAATTTATCTTTCTTTATATTATTTTGTGACATTAAGGTCTGTAAACCGCATTTTGACTTAGCGAATTACTATGATCTCTGCCAACAGAGGGCAGTAGAGGGAGACTGAGAGACTAGAGGCAGATGAAAAACCTGCTCCTTTTAGTGATTCTCTTGTTTCAATTCCCGTTTTCATTCTATCCCCACTTTTGGATCTGTTTCTATCACAGCAGCATAACACTATTTCTCCACCCCACTAACAGCAGTACATTCAAGAGGTAAGAGTTGATTGCAGTTTGCAGACTGTCCAACATTTGCAGAATAAGCCTCACAGCGCATCCTCAAAGATACCTACTTGAACTGGCACCCTTTTCTCAAGAGTCCACTTTGTAGCCTCAGAAGGCTCCTGCTCCAAAGTTCACTTCAGCTTTGCAGGGGTCCTCCCACACGGCCTCAAAGTTTAACAAGTCCAGCCCCTTTTTCCATTTTCCTCCCCAGCTCCAGAGGTGGCAACTGTTTCCTGCAGTTGTATGGTTTTCATCGCCTCACTGGCTCCTGACCAATGCAGGTATATCAATCAATGAAGCAGGTTTGGTATAATTGCTATTCTTAGATATTTATAGTTGATTTGCATAGTAAACATGAAATGGTTTTCATTTCCATAGATTTATGTGTTCTTTCTCTTTTTCTTTACCCCTCTTCTTTCCTCTCTTTTACTGAAGCATATTTGATTCCAACCTCTTTCTTTGAGTCCAGACAAATCATTCTGCCTGATGCTGGGCATCTTCAACTGACTGTCACATAGGAATCTTCACGTCAAAAATCATTCCAACAGATCCTATTGTCTTTTCCCAACCGACTTTCTCGGTGTCCATTCATTTCTATCATCTCTCTTGGAATTAAAGCCATTAAAACTGAGCATTCACCTTGACTTTTCCCTCTCTTTCATCTCTCACAGCTATCAGTTACCAGACCTACTCTTTTCTTGCCTCTTAGTATTTCTCAAGTCTCTCTAACTTCTTCCCATTCTATAACTGCTATCATCTTAGTTGATGCCATAATTCTTCTCTTACCTATATTCCGGCTGCAAACTGTGAACAAGTTTTTCAGGCTCAAATCATTCCATAAACCAATCAATTCTCCACATTGTAGTCTGGGAAATTTTATCAAAGCACAATTCTGATCTATTCCCTTGCTTACCCAACATGCATTGACTTGGTTCACACGTATTTGTCATCTAGCCTGTGATTGACTTCACAGCTTTCTTTCTATATTTCCTTTTATACCCTTTACTTCTGTGTTCATATGGGACCATTTTCATCTCACTGAATTTGTCTTGATCTTGAATTTCATAGGTCAACTGCTTGATGAGCCATTCACGACCTCATTCCCTCCTTTTCTAATGTATTAAATATTCTCTTCTATCCTTCCCTCTTTTTACTCAGTGTTGAAATTATGTATTTGTTTGTTGGTTTCTCCAATTAGACAAGGGACAATATAAAGACCATAATTTACATACCAAATCCAGTGAGTTGATAGATGTTGTATGAAGCTCTGTGTTGATAAGATTTCTGAAGATTGACTAGAATCACTAAGGAAAAAAAAAAGATTGATCATTATTGTCTGCTCTAAACAAGAGAGCAACAGACACACTTTTGCATTCCTTATACAGAAGGCATGGTTGAATCATATTTATCTGAGCACCTATTATTCATAGATACTGAGTTAGAACTATGATGTCTGTAACTCTATGGTCATTGTCTGTGGAATATAGTCCCATTTTTATATGAGAAGAATGAGATAACTAAATTATCTTCTTGTATAGAACACAATAAGTGGCAAAGGCAGGATTAACCTCCTGATCCCTAACTCAAGAGCTCATATTTCAGAAACACATGCTACATCCAATTTTTATAGAATTAAATAGGTTAATAGGGGTATCTGGTATATATTCAGTCCTGTGCAGACTTTATAAGAATAAGAAGGATATAAAATAAGACATTATCTCCCCTCAAGGAGCTCATGTGAATGTGACAGAAAATATGAAGTGACTAACAGAGAAATGAAGAGCCACACTCAACTTTGCATTCTTGGTTGTTTGGGGAAAAGAAATGAGGGGGAGGAGGAGGAGGCATTTAAAATGGCCAGGCTGTGATGATGGTGATGTAAAAGCAGGTGCTTTAATCTCTCATGAATAGTTAATGACCCCTTATTAAGAAAAGAGTCATTCTTTTTTAGTAAAACAGACTACCTTGTGTCCATTAGGCCTTGCTATATTTGGCTTCCTTTAGCTTTCTTGAGAAAAGTTAGAATGAACGATGATCTTGATATTGGAGCTACAATGAAGTAGTGAGAATTATCATCGTCCCCAGGCACTAAAGGACTGGAGTAAACCTTGACTCAAAGTCATCCACATACAGATACAAATTCCTGTTCTGCCACTCACTAACTTCATGTTTTTTATGCAAGTAGCATTTTCTCTCTGAGTCATTCATGAAATGAGGATGATGATACCTACTTCTCAGGATTTTCAGGAAGATGAAATGAAATAATGCCTCCCAACTACCTAACATGAAGTAGGTGATCATGAAATGCTGACAGCCCAGACAGTGGCAGCAATGATAACGATGGTGCTAATGACAACAATAACACAAGGATGATGGCGAACTACAGGTGACTGAGGTCAGGATGCGGACCGGGAGCGTGCAGCTCTGTAATCCAAATATAGCACTGAGACCCAGCCGGTCTGCCCAGGCCTCTTTTGTCTCCATTTTCTCTAACCTCCTCCAGCACATAAAATCTGTACAAAATTCATTTCAGAAACACATTCACCTTAAAGAGTTAACTTCTGCTTGGTGTGTTCTTACACTCAGGCAATAACCACACATTGAATCTTATTGTAATATTTGGTAGTTCACAGATAGTCTTCATATTAAATCAATTAATATATACACCACACTGGAAAGAAAGCCTGGAACATAGTAAGTCCTTTATGAATATTAGTTGCTATTAGTATTAATATTAGTAACTATATCATTTGTTAGTTTATGTAAGCTTTTCAATGACACACTTTGAAATAGGCAGAGTGGATTTTTAAATTCCCAATAAACAGATTAAAATACCAAATCTCACAAAAGTGGTTGCTAGCATTCAGCTCTGTGCTCAAGGACAGAGAACTCTGATCCTCCGGACTATTTCTCGAGGACAGGGCTGTTTACACAGCAGGGACTTGCTGGGTATTGTTAAATGCTTACGTAACTGATTTATAGGGGCCATACTAAAGCACTGTTTTTGAGGCCCATTGGGTCTAAGGCAAGGATAATAGCCATATTAATGTCAAACATAAGAATGAATAACTCAATTCAAACATTTATATACAAATAAAACCAAGGGCTAATTAAATATAGATACAGTACAAACTGCATAAAAGCTTTGCTTAAAATCACAAGGTCTTGAGTACCCACTGACCCTTTAAATATCTTCAAATGACTTTAACCTACTTGTGGTTTTTTGTTGGCTTTTTTTTTTTTTTTTTTTTTTTTTACTTTTAAGGAAAGTCTGAAAATGGCTGGGGATCAATACTGTACTTAGAGAGCTAAACACAAGAAGTCAATGCCCAGAGTGTTGACTGGGGCAGAAATGATTGGGACAATCTTGGTGATTATCTCTAAGGTGATTTGTTCATGACGGACCTTGGTCTTCCCCTCTATAGGATGGGGTAAAAGAGGCAGAGGCCTAGAAACTAGCAAGCACCTTACTCACAAAAACCACTTGTTATAGAAACAATTAATTATCTAAGGTCAAGGGGGGGAAAAAGCTGTAATGTAACTTGATCCAAATGGTGATGGAGCATTTGAAATTCCCAACAGGCAACCAAACTGAGGCGGCCTTTGCACTAGGTGCGTGGGGGGGAGGGTCTGTACTACACACATAATTCAGAGAACATTTTTTTTTACAACAATGTTCATCACTCTGTAGCATTCTTTTGACAAATGAACCCTGGTAATTGAAGCTGATATCTGGCATAGGCATATTCAGGATTCTCTCTGTATTCTTTTTACAACTCTTCTGTAATTCTAAAATTATTCAAAAATACAAATTTTATTTTTAAATTTCTCATAAAATTTCTGTTGGTGTGGCACGGGTACAGAGGATGAGTGGGAGAGTCAGGGAAAGTTTTCAAGAGAAGGTGGCAGTTTAACTTAATATTTAAAAAAAATAGGAGTAAGTAAGATGAAACAGGGGTAAGGAAGTTCATGTTTAGTAACCTAATCTTTCCCCAAATAATATTTCACAAACATTTTTCTATGTTAATGACTAAATATATACATCATTTTTTTTATTAGCTGCATAGTAATTTCTGGATCAAAGTATACTAAGTTAGTTATTTCTTTATGACATATACGATATTACCATTTTCCTTCTTTTATAACCAAATCTGCTGAAAATTTACATTATTTCCACTTATTTTTTAAGTATCTGTTTAATTTTCTCTGAGTAACTGTAATCTTTCTAAGGACAAAAGCTATGTCTATCTTGTTCCCTCATTTTCCCCCAGGATATAGTATGATATTCAATGAAACTTTATTGAATAAATGAGAATGTATCATATGCAAAGACATGAATAAAAAAAAAACAAATCCCAGTAAGGAACATGAGACTTGCAAGTAGCTTTCTATCAGTTGGAGTGAAGGATAACTATTGTAGAATTGGGGAGGTCAGGGATGAATTGAAGAGTTGACATTCACTCTCTAATACAATCAACAAAATGTTTATTTTGGACCCCGCCTAAGTCACACAGTGTAACCCCAAAGATAGGAAACTTATTTGCTCACCCATGTAGTATATGAGATTACAAAGCATACAATATAACGATGTTGTTTCTGTTCATCATAAAAACTACAAGAGATCTTTGAAATATTTTAAATTGGAAGCTTAGAAAGATTTTTGAATTAGCAGTTCTTCTGAAAAAGGAAATAGAGAGGAGGCAGAAGCTCAGTTAGACGTTTGTTGCAGTAGTCCAGGTAAAAATGATGCTTCCACTAAATTAGTTGTATGGAGACTGAGGAGTGAATAAATGGGTAGCAGAGATTAGGAGGTTGTGACATGGTGGCAGCTGTGAGAGGCGATTCAAGAGGAAAAAGATGAATTCAAATCAAGCTGGAGGTAATATCAGTTGTCCTCTGTGACAGATTTGAGGTGAAGAATGATGAGCAAAAAATGGAGTATGATTCTCAATTTAATAGTTCACAACACTGGATGGGTGGAAATAGCACACACTGAGGAAGGTAAAATAAAAGGTAGTGCAATCTGTTGTGGGATTAGGATGGGCTATTGGAACACACTGGGTTGGAGGTAACTGTAGGATTTCTAGATGAAGGTGCCTAGTAGGCTGTTGAGTATAATGGTCTCTAGAGAGAGAGCTCTAGGCTAAAGATATAGATCGCCAATTGAACAGTGTAGGAGAAAATATTGATTCAAATGGCTGAATCTCTAGTCTTTCCTTTATATAA
>NW_006383012.1:932566-941440 GCF_000327345.1 Myotis davidii | reverse complement strand
TCTGGTCAAGGGCATGTACCTTGGTTGCAGGCATATCCCCAGTGGGGAGTGTGCAAGAGGCAGCTGATTAATGTTTCTCTCTCATTGATGTTTCTAACTCTCTATCCCTCTCCCTTCCTCTCTGTAAAAAATCAATAAAATATATTTTTAAAAAATTATATTGAAGAGACATGAGCATCTAGGGTGTTAAAGGCAGACCAGCAGATTGTCCTGCAATGACATAAGCAGCAGAATGAAAAGCAGCGCCACCAATGATTATGTTCCCTGGTTTTAAGTGCTAGCTCATTATACTTCTGTAATGATTTACCAGTGAAATTTCCAAGGTTATAAGAATAGGCCACACACAAGACCTTACAAACATAATGGGTTAATAATGTATACTCCATACTTAATAAACAAACAAGCAAACCTCAGAAATTGCACAAAAGAGGTCGAACTCACAGCTCTCATGGGCAGCTCCCATGAGCTTAGAGTCTGGAACCAACTAGTGTGGAAGGAGAATAGTTGTCATCTTCCAGCTAATAAATAAATCACCAGTTGATTTATATTTTAAAACATCTGAACAGCACCCCAGGGCTCAGAAAAAGCTGTATTCTCCAGTTGCATTGGCATGCAAGCCATTGTCTTAATTGTGTGTCTAAGCTCCTGCATAAGCAAAGCCATGGGTTTTGTGCCCCTCTGAGAAATTGGGCACTGTAGATATCTTTTGCACAAAACTGACTGCCATGGTGCAATTAAAGGAGAAATAAATCTTACCATCTGATGACAGCCGATGCAGCCGAATCTAGCCAATATAGATGGCTTTGAGAAAATAGAATCTTGTATTCTTTGACAGTGTAATTATTACTTTCTGTCAGCCTATTCTACTTTTTCATAAAAAAAATCACTTAATACTTCACAAAGATATTACTTTTGCCATCAAATATCACTTGGGGAAATGTTAATAATTTAGGAACTTCTATATTAAAAATGGCTAATTCACTAAATGCCTGAGATGCCATAACCTGGGAGGCCTCCTCTCCTGAAAATTTTATTGAAATAGTTCAGTCCCAATGCAGGGCATTGGAGAAAACAGGGTCTACACTCTGGAATTTGGAGCTGAGAGAGTCAAAAGCTGAATTGCAAAGAATTTAGGAAAGTAAAGCAACTATTTTTTTAGAAGAGAGCTTTTTCTCTAGCAACAGATTAGATGTTAGTATATACTTATTTTTTAAACTTATATCTAAAGTCTTACCTTTAAAGGCTTCTCTTTGAGCTAAAGTACAGTGGCCATTAAACGAATTAACTCTTTTGTAGTTGAGTTCAAAAATTTATTTACATAATGCAAAATTCACTTCTTTTAGTACAGACCAGCAATTTTCAACCAATATGCTGTGAGAATTTTTAAAACATGCCATATCTGACTAGTTGGTCAGGGGTACTGACCTCTTTTCCTTAGATTGTCAAATTTAAAAACAATAACAGGCAATACAACCATAGCCATCTGGTGTGAATGGATCAAAATTATATCTTTTTTTTATCAGATCAGCAAAATGTATAATATATTTTTTGGTGTGCTGCCGAATTTTTAGTAATTAGTTTATGTGATAAAATTAGCTATGAGATAAAAAAGACAAAGGTTGAAAATTACTGATATAAACTAATAGGAGTTTTACCAACACATTCAGTCTTACACCCACCACATTCAAAATACTCCCCCAAATTCCTTTGTTTTGTCTCTTTATAAAAATCAACCTCTCTCTCCACCCCAAACCCCTGGCAACCATTGATCTGCTTTCTGTTTCTATAGTTTTGCTTTCCACTATTGTATGATGAAATTATAATGTATGCAACCTTTGAGTCTAGATTCTTTCACTTCGAATAATACATCTGAGATTTATTGACATTGTGTGAATCCACAGTTCGTTATTTTTTATTGATAAATATTATTCCACTAGTGGCCCAGTGCATGAATTCATGCACATTGAAAGGAAAATAATTAGAAGAAATGTTTTAATATTGCTATTTACCCTTTCTCCTCAGCGCCTCAGAGGCTGGCCCGCCTCTGCCCACCCCGACTCCCCCCTATGCCACCAGCCACCCTGGTATGTCATAGCAAGCAGTCTAACTCCCAACAGGACTCCCGTTCCAGGGGACAATTTGCATATTAGGCTTTTATTATATAGGATTGTATAAAATACCATACGTGTTTATCCTGAAAAATACATTTGTATGCTATGATAGCAATGACAAAAATGACATATGGCACTGTCAAAATGCTTATTGCATGGAAGGCACTGTTCTAACAGTGTGTCCACATACTATCTCATTTAATTTCTTCTATAACAGATAGGCAATACTACTATTCTACTTTATAGAAGAGAAAAAGGATTAAACTCCCCAGGACCCACCTTTGTACCTGCATTTGAATCTGGGCAATCTAACTTCAGAACCTTTCAATGTTATCACTGCCATAGACTGCTTTCCAGGAATAGCTACCAATTGTTTAGCATTTGCCCTTGGGCTATAGCAAGCACCTCCTCAATCTATTATGCAGGGATAAGGCTAGGTTAAGGAACCTGAGGTTTACAGAGATTATGCAACTTGTCCCAAATCAACCTGCTAATATACCTAACTTTCAACTAAATTGTGAAAAGTAGGTCTCAGTACCTTTAAGCATATTTGTTCTGGATTTCACTTTTTTTGTTTCCTCCTATGTCATTATATTTCCAGTTCATCTCAGCATGCACAGAGCTTTTTTCAGTTGGGAAAACTTCTTGGGCATTGGTACAAATCAATCTCTTCAGTTAATATCTTTCTGTGGGGAAATAAAGAAATGGAAAAAAAAACCTATCATCCTAAATTTAACTACATGAAGTTGACATGTGGAAAAATTGATATATATTTTTTTAACTTCAGGTTAAAGTACAGTGGCCATAAAATTTACTCTTTTTAATTGACTTCAAAAATTTATTTACATAATAAAAATAAAGTTAAAAGTAAAATTGGATGCTAGATTGCTCATGTTGCCACCATATCGTGAGCCTGTCAAACTGAAAGCAACAATGTCCAGCAGAGATGACTAAAGGGGGGAGGTGATTTGATTTTTCACTTGTATTTATAGTAATAATAATGTACTCAGCTCACATCTTTAAGAAAAAGACCTTGAAGTACTTTATGTATTTTAATTAACCCTCCCTGTACTAAGGACATAGATAGTATATCAATTTTATTGAGGCACTGAACAGAAAGCAAATGTGAGATCTTAGGGTCAAAGTCATGGCCTGCTGGTAATAATGTTTCACGGGGAGATGGATCTGTTAAATGAAAGAATAGGGCACCATGCCCCGCAAACTGTGCTCTGGCATTTCAGGAAACAGGCACCCTTGCACAAGCCAGTAGTCCTATACATTTTTAATCCTATATAATAAAGAGCTAATATGCTAATTAGACCGAACAGAAGAATGACTGTCCAGACGACCTTCCGGATGAAGCCAGGGCTGCAAGGGCCGAGGCAGCCGGGCTGTAAGGGCTGAGCCCCTTGCACAAAGTTCATGCGTTGGGCCTCTAGTTTATGAATAAGTTTCTGTATAAGAAACATATCATGAATACCCTTCTCTACCCTACTTTCTGGATTTCTTTGTAGGATATAATTGTCTAATAGGAAGAAATGTAGAGAAGATGTATCTATTTTCTGAACCTTAAACATTCCAGTCAATTCCCAAATGACTTCTAGTCAGACATTTGGGCACCTATGATCTTTGAGTCCCACATATGTGTGGGTTACTATAGGAGCTATGCCACAGAACAAAAGATGTGTTCTGAGGTGAGTCTAGGACAGAACCAGATTTGCAATGGGGCAGGGATTATGGCACTGTTCTTAGGTCTTCAGACTAGTTTTAACTGTCAACTCTTGGCAGATGTTAGCTCAATATAAGAGTGAATTTCTTCCAGGTAATTGGAGCTGTCTAGAATGGGCTAGCTTGTCTGAAAGCAGTGAATTAAGAAGAAAAATATTCCTTCATTCTCTCATCAGTGAGTGACTGAACTAGATGCAAAGCAACCTAGTCCAGTTCTAAAAACTTAACTAGAAAATTAGTTTAAAACTTTTAAAAATAGCTTTATTGAGATATAATTGACATATAATAAACTCCACATATTTAAAAATATATAAACAGTAGTGTTAAGTATACAGTAGTGCTAGAGTATACAGTATACAGTAGTGATATAGTAGTGTTAAGTATATTCACATTGTCGTGCAACAGATCCCTATAAGTTATTCATCTTGCCAAACTGAAAATCTATACCCATTTCACAATGACACTCCACTTCCCCTTTCAACTTTTCATTTCTATGAATGTGATATTTTAAATGCCTCATAAAAGTGGAATACTATACATTTGTCTTTTTGTAACTGGCTTATTTCACTTAGCACAGTGTGCTCAAGGTCCATCCATGCTGTAGCATAGGGAAGGGTTTCCTTTCTTGTTGAGCCTAAATAATATTCCATTGTGTGCATATACTGCATTTTGTTTATGCATTCATCTAGTAAGGGGAATTTTCACTGCTTCCGCCTCTTGGCTATTGTGAATATTGTTGCTAATAGTGTGCAAATATCTCTGAAATTCTGCTTTCAGTTCTGCAGGACATATACACAAAAGTGAGATTTCTGGATCATATAGTAATTCTATTTTTAATTTTTTGAGGAACCACCATACTGCTTTTCATAGTGGCTGTACCATTTTACATTTCTACCAAGAGTGTATATGGGTTCCAAATTTTCCACATCCTTGCTAACACTTATTATTTTCTGTGTGTTCTTTTTTAAATTATAGTAGCCATTGTGATGTTTGTAAGTTGTAGTTTAAACTTTCATAATTCAAAAGTTTATTAACGGAAACCAAGTTTTGCTGGTTTAGACTATTTTCATTCCATTACTAATTATAAAATTGGCTGTGTACATGCAACTTTACCTCTCCTTGCGATTTTTCTAAGATATTAAATGATAATAACACATATCCTAAAACAAAGAGGGGTTTGAATATTATATTATTATCTGTGATATAATATGAATATATAATGTAGCATATAGAGAGAAATGGGTATAAATATAAATATAGATGATTACATGTCATGGATTGAATATATTAGTACTAGAGGCCTGGTGCACAGATTCGTGCACCAGTGGGGTCCCTCGGCCTGGCCCACACCATTTCAAAATCTGGGACCCCTTGGGGGATGTTGGACTGCCAGTTTCGGCCCAATCTCTGCAGGCCAGGCTGAGGGACTGCACTGGTGCACGAATCCATGCACTGGGCCTCTAGTATGCATATAAGATCTTTGGTTAATCTCTTTCTGCCCTCCCCCCTTCCCCCTACTCTCTGAGATTCATCAGTCTGTTCCATGTTTCCATGCCTGTGCGTTGAGCATCTGCCCCCTGGTGGTCAGTGTGCATCATAGCTATCAGTAGAATGGTCGAACAGTCAAACGGTCAGACGGTCACTTAGGCTTTTAGATAGATGATAGCTAGATAGATAGATAGATAGATAGATAGATAATAAACAGGCATGATCATTTCTTTGGAAAATGTTCCTATGTAGCTGCCTTCCTTTCTCAGTCTCACTCCCTAATTCCCTGGGATAACCTCCCAAATTAACTCCTTGCCTAGAGTTCTGTCTCAAGGTCTACTTCCAGGGGAACAAGATTAGTTCAAGAACCTAATCATTTTCAATCATTCAAATATAGTAATTATTTTAAGTTTTAATTAAGAACAGTATTTTTGATGGACCTAGCATAGTTCTTGACAATTATCTTCATTTCCGGTGTTACTGTTTGGATTGTTACACTTAACAGTGTGAAGAATGACTCATGATCCGTTATCACTCCCCAGCCCATCTCTTTTCCTGGAGGAAAAACCATAACCACGTGTAGAGCACTACACAGTCAAAAGCTCAAAGTCTTAGACCTCAGTGAGACCAATAGCAACATGAGGGCCATTTTCTCCAGGTCTATTAGCAAATATAAGGGCTACCCACCCCCTTTCTCCTTTGTCCAAAATGTCTCATCTGCCCAATGTTGCTTCATGTTTCACTGTCTTTGGAATTTCATGTAAATGTCATGTCTATTTGTATTCCCCATGCACATGTATTAAAAACTAGATTTTCTCCTGTAAATCTGTCTCTATTAAGTTGATGATTAGCAAAACCAGAAGAATTGAGAAGGTGGGAGGAAAAGTATTAATTTTTTAGCCCCCACAATTGGAAAAAGTACTTGTTAGTCCTAGTGAGGAGAGTAGAAGGCACCAGCTATGAGGCTGTTGGACTAGTCTGGATGAGAAAGGATGCTGGCTTTGCCTGAGATGCTGGCAATAAAGATAGAAATAAAATGATATCCATCCTAAGCTGAAGCTGATGGTGATGTTGGAGAAGGAGGTGGGGAAGACAGACACCAACTTTGTGTCCACTGAAGCCCAAGGTCATGCTGTACAAGGACCGCAGTGAGAATCCAACCTGATCAGAGTTTCCCCACATTCATTCTCTGCTGATGTATTTACATTCTCCTTATTCTTCTCTAGGAAAACTTGAAACATCCATTAGATCCAGTAAAATTCTTAATGACTTCTTTCTACTTCTCTATTTAAAGAGTCATCTTTTAAATATTTTAGGTAAAATAGTTATTTACCAAAGATAATATTTTTCTAATCCACAATTATTTCATTAAATATCACTAGCATTAAAATGCTCAAAATCTATATTTTTAAGAAATTTCTCTACAATTAGTTAAGGACTAGGGGAGCCATTTTAATTGGGCTAAGAAGCTCTGGTGTTTATTTTGCGATGTGATCTCCTCTGGCACAAGTCAGACAGAATTGATCTGTTATCAAGAAAGGAGGCAGGATTGATTGTGTGCCTTGTTTCCTGTGGAGTGTGAATGTGTGTGAACATGTATGGATGTTTTAACTTGTGTGTGTGCATGTGGGGGGTGGGGGAGAGAATACAGTGTGGCTTGTCATAAAAGCAAAGTGTGTTTCACTAACAAGTAGCTTAAGGTTGAGTGATTACACATGTGAGTCTCAGTGGCCAAGTGTTGTAATAAGTGGTTAACTTTATGGCATGAATGCTTTCGTTAATCCTCACCTGAGGATATTTTTCCATTGATTTTTAGGGAGAGTGGAAGAGAGAGGGGAAGACAGAGATAAACATCGATGTGAGAGCAAGACATGAATTGGTTGCCTCCTACACAAGCCCTGACCAAGACCCAGGCCAGGTACATGCAACTAAGGTATGTGCCCTTGACCAGAATCGAACCCCGGACCCTTTGATCTGCAGACCGATGGTCTATCCATTGAACCAAACTGGCTAGGGCATGGCATGAATGTTTTCCCTCCATGCTTCTATGCCCCATGATATCCTTCTCCAGTCTGTACCTCAGTACCTGAGATGTCTTTGTGCTACATAGAAACGCTCCCTAGAGAGGTGTACAGGATATTTGGATCAGCTCTTAAATGCCTGATGAGTTCATAATAACCAAGTTTTCTGTACTTGCCAAGAGTGGAGAATAAATCACAGTGGCCATGGGACCTTTGAAGAATGACATGTCAAAGGCATAAATTTGGGGCTTGCAGTACTTCTGGGAACTCCGGTGGAAATATAGAGGCTACTGAACACGTTAGTGGACAATGTTTGTGATAACAGGTAACCAGGAACAAAGATAGCTAATTTCACTGCCTTGCCAGGGCAAGCCCTGCCTTCTCTCTTGACAATCTTCTCAAGCTTTAACGTGGCCTTAACACCCCTTTACCAGCAGATTTGTGATCCTTAGAGGACCGTGGTTCTCACAGTATGTTCTCTAGACCAACCACACAGGCATCGCCAGGGAAAACATTTACACACACATTTATAACTAAGATATATTTTGCTGGATATTATAGGGAAATCAGGAAGGGTCCTGAGTGCACAGGATGCCTCCCTGGAAGCTCCATATTACTGTGTCTGCTGCTCATCTCCTCCCCGTGGGGCTGTCCTGGAGTTCCAAATCCTTTTCCTTAATAAGCTCAGCATTACTCTCACTTGGCCTCAGGCACCCAGAGTCTTACCTTCTACACTTAACAAAAATGATCCAGCAAATCAGTTTCTCACCAAGAGGATAGCTGGTGCTTGTAACTGAGGTATGCAATTTTCTCTGCCTCCTTCCACTTTCCTTTTATTTTTTATTTTTTTCTAGACTATATGCTACTGAGACCCAGGACTGTGTCTGTGTTACTCATCCCTGTATTCTCAATACTGTGTCTGGGGCATAGTTCTGGGAAAATTTTACTGAACAAGTATATGAATAAATGCAAAGGAACATCATCCACCTATGGAAGTGACTGGAGACTTTGGCCTTGTGACATTTTTAATCAATAAACTCATGAGCTGGTCAGCCCTGTTGGGAAATCATTCAAGGTAATCAGGGGATAGTATCCACAGTGAGCATGTAGGACAGAAGATCATGACCCGCTAGTGGAGAGTGATATGCGTATTGGGAAAATGTAAGATCCAAGATCAGATAGGTATAAGCTTTGGTTGTAGATACCTGTGTCAGCAGACAGTAGGCAAAGAAATTTGGGTCCATAACCTACAAGTAATAAGGAGGCAAGGTAGACTCTTGAGCAGAAAATTGACAGGACACTCCTTTGAGTAGATATTTTCATATATAATTTATACCTCCCAACTACCCTGTGGGTGGGTGCTTATCTGTGTACCAAAGATAAGATATCTGAGGCTCAGAGAGACTGATTAACTTTCCCAAAGTCATAGAGCAAGTGAATAACAGAGCTGAGGTCTATCCCAGCTCCCATAACTTCAAGGCAGGAGTGTGGAAGAGGTCATTTTCAGAAAAGAAAGTTATTGGTCC
>NW_006383012.1:924565-932529 GCF_000327345.1 Myotis davidii | reverse complement strand
TTTTCCAGCCATCTCCCTGCTGCTAATTCTCACTTCAGTTTTATCTAATCTATTATTTAATCCATCCACATCCATTGAGCTTTTACTTTAAAACAATTTTATTTTTCCTTTCTGAAAGTTTTTTTTTAATATGCTTTTATTGACTTCAGGGGGAGGAAGGAAGAGGGAGAGAGAGATAGCAACATTAGTGATGAGAAAGAATCACTGATTGGCTGCCTCCTGCATGCCCCCTACTGGGGATCCAGTCTGTAGCCTGGGCAAGCACCCTTGACGCTAATCGAACCCAGGACTCTTCAGTCTGCAGGCCGAAGCTCTATCCACTCAGCCAAACTGGCTAGGGTCAGCCCTCTCTTTTCTAAATGATGGGAAGGAATGGTGGGAGAATGGGGTGAAACTCTCAGTAGGTGAGGACTCCACACAGCCAATACTCAGGAATCCTGCAGGCTCTCAGTCTACTCTGAATTAAGTGAACTCTGGGAGGTACCTGAAGCAAAGAGCAGTCTGGGAGTCTTTCTTAACTCTCACAGCATCTCTAGGCTGTGAATTGCATCCCAGAGAAATCACAGCAGGGGCAGGCAAGGTGGGAAATGAACATTTCACCCACCCCTGAGTGTGAGCCAGTGTTGCCTTGTCACTCCAGTCAGTTCATGAAGGCTTTCCTGGCTAAGTTTATGTCCCCTTTGAGGGGTTTTTTTATTGCCTGGTGGACTTCTAAATAATAACTGGACCCAGAATGCAACTGTGAAGTCAGGGAAGGGTGAAGCAAGGGGAATAAAGTGAAAAAAGAAAGAAGAAAAGAAAGAGGGCCACACACAAAGTGACTATTCAGGCACTTATAGGGGCACACAGCAGGGAGCCATTGCTGGCAGTCAGGCATCTCTGTGGGAGCCTATACAGGACCCCACATCAGTATGATTACAGGAGAGTGTTGGGGGCCCCAGCAGGTCAGGGAATGTGGGAACCACTCAGAGAGGATGTTGGACTCTATCTCTGAATGCTCTCTAGTCAAGCATGACTTTTATTGACAACTGCATGAGGTTTCTTTCCTAGTGTTCCCAGAGGCACGGCAAACACATCATTGCTTGTTTCCCTGGGATATATCTCTCTTTCTGGCAGCTGAGTCTCTCTGCTGAAGACGAGAAATGGCAAACACATCATTGCTTGTTTCCCTGGGATATCTCTCTCTCTCTCCGGCAGCTGAGTTTCTCTGCTGAAGATGAGAAATGGCCGGTGCCACTTCATACTGTCTTACATGAAACACATCCTAAAAATGGAGACTATGAGATACTACTTGAGTTCCAAGGACAGAATTGTATTCACATGATTCGTTTTAGATGTGTTTCTTATTTATCAATGCATTTTTATGATCCAGGCACTGGGCTAAATTATTTTCATTAATTTTGATTGTGTTATGCTTAAGTAAATATTACATTTTTCTGTTTTTTAGTAAGAGAATTTTAGACTTACAGAGCTGAGATGACTCATCTAAGATCACACAGCTCATATACATGGTAACACTGGGAATAAGACCCTAGTTTATCTGCCTGTGAAATTGTAACAGTCTACTGAAATTTCAATCAGCAAAATATTTAGAGGTTTGTGTCACAGTGTGAGATATTTTAGCATCAGAAAAAAAAAATGAGTGTGTTCTATGTGTCCTGTTTCCAGCTGATAGGTTGCTGAAAGTTTTTCATAATTAACATCTGATTATTTTCCTCAATCACAGGCACATGTAGCAAAACCCCTACATTAGTAACTCTATCATATGAGTTAATAAAATGTAATCAGCTTTTCTTTATCATATATTACTCTTTATCCATCTATAATGTACTAAAAGTTATATTGATCCTTCTCAGCAGGATAGCTTCCTTCTCAGATAGACACCATTCAAGGAAGAAGCCAGTGTGAGTGGACACTGGACAGTCTCTACAGTACAGAAGGAAGTGGGGTCATTCCAAGGACCAGAGCACTTCTTGTTACACTTCAGGGGAAGAGGTCTGAAAGGGACCATCAGACACAACAAGTTGGAAATGCTCAGGAGGCCAGCAGACTAGCCCTAAATCACCCACTGTCCCTGTAAGGGGCCAAGGCACAGAGGTTTCTCCCCTTTGGGCCTCCGTAGAGTCACATCTAAAAGGAATAGTTTGTTTAATATATATTAATATATATTTAAATTTCAGACAAAATTACTAGCAAACTTACATCCTTATTAGAAAAAAGGCTAAGTATAAATATGTACATATGAAAATAAATGTAAAACAAAAATTGAGGTCTTCTATGAATTCTCACTTTATTTGTAGGTATTATCAGTTGGTATAGAAACTCTGGGGACAAAATTAACTGTTAATAAAGAAAGAAATATCAGTAATAATCTTAGCTGTGAAACAGAATGGGCTAATCTAAGCAGTAAATTACCAAATGATCAGATAGCATAGGTTTCTCTCTGAAATATAGCCTGACTGCTAAAGAGTTCAAATTGTTTTAATAAACTTTGTCTGAACACCAGAATATTCATAAATTGAAGATAAGAGGCACTAAGGTGAAACACAGTTAATTACAATGACCACAGAATCTTAACAGCCATGTGACTGCTTGGAGTGCAATAATCCCACAGCATAATAAACAGGATATTAAAGGTGTCAGGCAACAGGAAGACCAGGAGTATATGAACTGGATCCCACAAAGTTCTGCTAACACAGATAGCATTTAGAGAAATACACCCTTTTTGTTTGTTTGAGAGGCAAAACTCAATGACTGTATATCAGAACCTGTGTACAGAAAGGAGAAGCTCTGAGTAGTTGAATTATTACACCACAGAAACTGAGCACCCAGTAGAGTCCCACATGATACAGCTGTAGTGGAGGGATAGGAGTCCTTTTGGATCAAGTTAGAACAGATCCCCTACCCTCGGACAGACACCAAAGGTTTTTGAAGGGCATTGAGGCACGGCACCAGGAAAGCTTGGCAGCAATCAATATACAGTGACAGAAGTCCCTGCCCAAAGGACCCAAATGTAGTGTTAGAAAAATAAAGTTTGTACCATGAGGATTCAGAGGAAAGGAAATTGTACAGTTTTCAAGCGTTATTGCATAATCCCTTGAAAAGTTAAGGATAAGAAAACCTATTACCTGGCAATTACATTTTGGGTGTATGCCTAGAGAAACCTATTCACATAGGAACACAAAGACTCTAAGAGTGTTTGATATTTCTTTTAAAAATTGAAGCGCTCAAGATTCCCATCAACAGTAGGATGAATATAGTAATTGTAGTATGGCCATACAACGGAACGCTTTTCAGCAGTGGAAACAAGGTAAGTAGAAGAGTATTATCTAAGGTTGGGAACCCCAGGAAAGACTTGAGTCACCAGGGCACACAGGAAGTTTAGTAGGGATTGCTCTTGGGGAAGAAACATCTGTGAGGGAATAAAAGAAGCAGGACTGTGCAAATGAGGGTGTTTTACTGCAGTGATTTTCAACTGGTGAGCTGCCAGAATTTTTAAATCGTGTAAAACCTGACTATTTAGTCAAGGGCACTAACCTCTTTTCCCTTAGATTGTCAAAAAATAAAAACAGCCAACACAACAATAGCTATCCAATGTGAATGATCGGCAAAATTTCATATATTTTTTGGTGTGCCGCAGAATTGTAGTAATTCGTTTATGTGTGCCATGAGATGAGAAAGGTTGAAAATCACTGTCCTACTGGAATGCAGTCACAACAGGGACCTCATTAACCCCATGTGGATGGAGTTCGGGAATGGGGACTGCTTTTTGAAGTCATCCAAATTCCAGGCAAGAGGGCAGACCTTTGTATCTTAACCAGTCACTGGATAGTTACTCCTTGGGAGTTGCCCCCTGGGGCAAGGAGATCCCTTTGCTGAGGGCAATTCCTAGGGAGGGTCTCAGCTGAGAACAATAAGCAACCCACACACCAAAAAACAAGGGAATGCATGTATCTATTCTGAGTGTTCTGTAAGAAAACCAGAGAGCACCCCAGAGCATCCAAAATAGAAATGTATCCACATGATTTTATTTCCTAACATCATGTTGATATAAAAAGCAAGCTGCATGAGAATACTGAAAAAAGAACAATATAATAACTGTATAACATTGAAAAACATGCAAAAACAATGAGATATATTGTCAGACATCCATACATATGAAAAAAAGTGAAAATATGAATAGTAAAGTAAACATCAAACACAATTTAATAGTTACTTCTGAGCAGAAAGGGAGGCGGAGGCAGGTGCTCACTATCTAGGTGTCTAGATGGTACATTTAGTAACTCACCCTATTCTGTACAAGGGTCTATATTTTTGACATCTTTTATCGAAGAATCTTAAAATTTTAATCTGAAAAAATGAAGTTAGGACTTTCCATATATCCACTTATCTATCCATTCATATATGCACTTTTAAAAAAAACAAAAAAACAGAGATCAAACTTTGAGATGAACCTCTTTCTAAATAATAAGAGATAAACAAGAGACATACAAGGTGTGGCCATTGCTCTCAAATGTCTATAGTCTGATTGAAAATACAATTCACACAGAGAAATTAAGACAATAATATAAAATTGATACAGAGGAACCTGTGCTTAAAGTGAAAATGCAGCTTTTGACAGTAGTGCCCCATATAGGTGCCTCTCAAGGACCTGGCTAAGATAAGAGAAAGCGTGGATGTGAAGCAAGAACACAGGAAAAATAAAACCTTCAATAAGTTTCTCACTTTTCTTTCCAGGATGCGGAGGAATCCATTAACTTGACAAGTGCTCCCATTTGAGCTTCTGTTATTTTATTTCTTACAACAGCCTGAAATCCTGCACCATGATTGATTTCCATTCATGGCGTGTGCTTTGTCTAAGCATCACAGCTCTCCTCTTGGAGGCTTATCAGTGAAAAAAATTGTATTACCAGTCATTATAATACTTGGTGTTAGGTAATATTTGCAACTATTTTTTCTACCCAAAGTACTTTCTTCCAATAAGAATACAAGGGGTCATATTGTAACCGGACAGTCAATGGGTCCGGACTGCCTGTCACTACTTGAGCGAATTAAGCAGAGACAGGGTTGAATCATTTATGAGCGTTTATTCCAATACTAACCGGCAGTATGGGAGAGCAGCCGGTCATTTACAAAAATATGCTCTGCACCCCATCAAAAACCAGCTGCTGCCGAAACCAGTTTGGCTCAGTGGATAGAGCATCAGCCTGCGGACTGAAAAGTCCCAGGTTCGATTCCCTTTAAGGGCATGTACCTGGGTTGCGGGCACATCCCCAATGGGGGATGTGCAAGAGGCGGCTGATCAATGCTTCTCTCTCATCGATGTTTCTGACTATCTCTCTCCCTTCCTCTCTGTAAAAAATCAATAAAATATATTTTAGAAAAAACAAACCAGCTGCTTATATTGAGTAGAAGGACAAAGATTACATGGAGAAATAGTCAAAAGGATATGCCAAATGGGTAGTTAGCAGATATGTGGACTGGAAATTTTGCAAAGGTCTGCAAGTATGCAAATGCTGGGGCTCTTCAAAGGACTGGCGCCTCTGTTTTCTGCAACTAAATTGCTAATCTTTCCATGATAATAGGCAGCTCCCTGATTGGGAGGACAGGCTGCATTCCCAGGTGAGCTCCGGGCAACTCCCAGCCAGGTTAGAATGTGCCTTCTTTAATCAGAACAAAACAATCACAGATACAGAGCATGATTAATATTTCTTATAATTATAACTGGTCCCCAATATTCTAGTTCTGCCCCTATCAATATCAGAACATATTTGTGAAGTAATTTACTCTATGGAGGGTTCTTTGTTCTTGAGAACCATCCTTGAAGGATTATGTAGTCAAGATTTACTTCCCACTTTGGGGAAGGCCAGAAGTTCTCAGAGGAACTGTCAGTATTGATATCCCTTAGCTTCAGCTTTCAGAAGTGAGGGCTATGTTATAACATCACCGACTGCCTTTGAGCAGTGTCCTCCATGAGTCTAGGTCCTGTGATCCACTGTAGTTGCTATTGTTTATGGGTATTGTATAATCTTGGAAGTAACAATCTCCAAAAATGACTTCATTTATGTGAAGGTGAGGGGAGGGTTAAGTTTTCTTCCCCCACTTCCCCAAACAATTTAGTGTTAGAATCAAAGGAAACGTCCATGTTCTAGTATTTTAACATTCTAATAATTCTCTGAAAAATGTTCAGGCATGTTGAGACGGCATTGCATATGTCTGAGATTATTTCATTAAACTTTCCATAATTGTGATAGCTTCAAAACCAGCTAACCACTCGGCCTTTATTTTTACTGCATGAGAGGCTATTTCATTTGAGTTATAATTCAAATATGTGTTTATATTCTAACTTTTATTTTATTTTATAACATCCTAATAAAGTGGGAAGGTTCAGATGAAGAAACTCATCCCAGAGAGATGTAGGTTTGGTCACATGGGGGCCATTCCAAAACTGAATTTAGAGTCAGACAGTTCTCCAAAGAAGACACGCGAATGGCAAGCAGGTACTTGTCAGTTGAGTGCAATGAGATTTCCATTTGCATTTGTTACGAAGTCTAGTAGATCATTTCATCTGGGGGCTATTATTAATTGTTGTCAGCCAATGAGAAAAGGTCCCCTGAACAAATGATTCTGGAATAACCTCAGTAAAATAATGTGAAGAATTCTTCTGCACTACAGGAATTTTCAGAGCCTTTTGTTCAAGTATTAAAGGTATTCTCGAAGCATAGATACAGATGATATTGAATAAACTTTTCCCCCAGATTTGTTTGATCACAGAATTCTGACAGGTGTTCCTGTATCTTGCTGAACACATGTTGGAAAATACTGGTCTAAGCCAACCCTATTAATATGTAAAATGAAAAATTAAAGCATAGAGAAATGGAGTGATTTATCTAAGGCCTCTTAGCTGATGAATGAATGATGCCAGAAAGAAGAAAAAGAGGAAGGGGGCCGCTTATTGAATAGCAGTCACCAAATTTATCTGAAAAACATGTAGCCATTTTTTACAGCCTCTATAGTGCTGATGAGAAAATGTACCCATCCATAAAATCAAAATGAGAGTAATGTGCAATACATGTGACATTTGTGACATTTCTTTCATATATTTAAAAGTGTCCATCATAATTAAGTGGCAGATGGGAAACCCCCAAACAGATTATACAAATATGATACTATTCATTTGTTAAATGCCTATTAGAAATATGGAATGTATAGCAGTAGTTTATCATTGCTAACATGATCATTGTCTTACATGTACATTTTTAAATAATACGCTTGTTGCTGTTAAATCCCAGGCTCACAGATTTTGAAAGAAGAATGGGACATTAGGAGTCTCTTGCTCTACACTTCAGTCATTTTTCAGAAATGGACAGTGAGACCTCTTATGTAAACAGCAAGCTCAGACAACTAATTTGTGACAGTGCTGGGCTGAGACCTTGGCTCTTCATATTTCCACCAAAAAGTGTTTCCAGTTGTTTGTGAGCATTTATAACAATGCCACCTCACTGCACTGGAGATTGATCAGAGGATGCTACCCTTCATTCTGACTTGAACTTCCACAGGTTTTTCATGAAAGAGAATTATTCTAAAATGAGATGGCTTGTCATTGACTGGCAGCCAGTGTCCCTGTTCAGTTAACCAGAAAATAGAGCTGTGGCTTTCCCCTCTGGTTAGGGTGAGACGAGAGTTGGAGTGCACCGGCTTACCACATGCAGGGGTCGTCCGTCGGGCACAATCCCTGTGTAAGCACTATTTCCAGATAGATATAGCTTAACCCCTTCCTAAGGGAATAATAGCCCTTCATTCTTATCTATAAATGTCATCATCTGTGCTGCAAAGCATAATAAAAGCAGTAATCAGAAGAAATAGGAAAACGATCTAGGTCAGAACAAAAGAACGGCAGAAGGCAGGTTTAGCTTCTCTTTATAATCCCTGGTGGAGAGAAACAATGATGTGTTTTGTTGTTC
>NW_006383012.1:903449-924540 GCF_000327345.1 Myotis davidii | reverse complement strand
TAGGGAAAAAGAAGGTCTAAGAGCATTGCTCCTCAGCCACTTGAACATTTGTTTTGAGGGGGCGCTGATACTGTAGGAAGAACAACCACACTAACTCCATTCGCTTCACAATAACTGACTGCAGCTGCTTTGTCACTGTGCAGTTTCAACCTTTAAGGAAAACCAGAGGATACATTGCAGCTCACATTGGATTTACTTTACAGAAGGTTAATTCGGTCTCTTAATGTTTAGGAAGTTAGGTAATATTTATATGTGTATATACTTTCGACATGGCACATACATTAGACATGTAATGAAGATACTGATACCTAAATGCACATATGTCTTAAGTGCAGAGCTCATGGATATTTCACAAACATACAGTCAGCACTCAGATCAAGAACAGACCATCGCTAGCACCCGCATTCTTTCCCTTGTGTTCTCATATGGTAACCAGGCCCTACTGGATAAATTCTACCCTCACTTCTCATGACATGCATTAACTTTGACTGCTTTTGAACTTCACGAGTGCAATCATACAGTATGTACTCATTTGTGTCTGATTTCTTTTGTTCAATAGTCTGTCAGTGTTACTGTTGATTACTCATTCTTAATACTTCCAAGTACATTTTATTACTTATGCATTTGAATGTTGATTGGCATTTGGGCAGTTGCCAGTTTTTCACTATTCCGAGTAATATTGCTACAAACATTCTAGTAGAATGTCTCATGATTTATACATATATGCATTTATTTGGTCATCTGGAAAAATTATATATGGAGTCAAAAAGTCTAATTTTATCTGAATTTAAATTGTTCTTATATATATACATATATATGTATATACATATATATATAAAATTTTTGTAAATACTGCCAAAAGATTTTCTGGAGTGGTTGTACTAATTTATACTCCCACCAGAACTATATGAGGGTTCTGGTAGCTCTACAGCTCCTACAACATTTGATACTTTTAGCTTTATCATTTTCCCTATTTTGTAGGCTTTATAATAGTATCACATTATATTTACTTTTATTGTGTTATAATTGACATGTAACATATTAGTTCTAGGTGTATTGATTCGATACTCATATATATTGCAAAATGATCACTAGAATAAATATAGTTCAATATATTTAACTAGAGGCCCAGTGCATGAAATTCGTGCACAGGTAGGGTTCTCTAGTCCTGGCTGGCAATCAGGGCCAATCGGGGCCTTATGGCTGCCCGCTGGGGCCTTCCTTCCCTGGCTACTGGCTGAGGCCTTCCTTCATTCCGCACCATCCCCTGGTGGTCAGCACACGTCATAGTGAGGGATCAAACTCCCAGTCTCCCAGTCAATCTCCAGAGGGGACACTTTACATATTAGCCTTTTATATATAGAGATTTGCATTTCTTATTAATCACTAAAGTTAAGCAGCTTTCCATAAGTTTTATTGACTATTAAAATGTCCCCTTTGTGACATGCTTGCTAATTATTTTTCATGTGTGTACTATATCAGTGTATATACACACATTATATATAGATTAAAAATACAACTCTTTTCTTACATATAAATTATAAATATATTCTCTCTTATTATTTTTTTAATTTTTATTATGTTTTTCTTTCCTTTTTTTGTTTTTTGTTTCTCTTTTCTCTCTTTTCTGGCCCTGCTTGGGAGAGCTCCATGTCATCACATCAATTGTGGGGTATTCTCTCTTTCCTTGGATTATACTTTCACTCCCTTAATAATGCCTTTTGATAAAATTTCTTAAATTTCATAGATCCTGATTTATCATTTTTTCTATTTTGAATAGCAAATTATGTATCCTAAAATTTTAATTATTTTATGACTATGTATAAGGTTTGCTGTAGATTCTTTGTATAAATATATCTTATCAGAAAGGGAAGTTTATACTTTGATTTTGTTAAAGTTGTATCATTAATAAGTTTTACATTTTGCCAAAACTTGATCCTATTTTGCAAAATTTGTCATTGTGAAATGGGGCTTAGCATTACATATTGCTATATACATACACATACATGTATATAAGTACAAATTAGGTAAAATTTTACATGTTCTATATTTTTACTGATTATATCAGTAAAATTTGTCAGAGAAATAGCCACAGTAGTATAGACATAAATGAATAAGGTGGGAGAAGCAAAGGAACATAAAATCTGAAAGAGAATTTCACAGTATCAGAGTCACTAGTCAAGTACTGGTGTAGGTGGACAAGTTGAAACTTACAGGAAAAAATGTAAAAGTCAAGCATCTACACCAGTGGTTCTCAACCTGTGGGTCGCGACCCCTTTGGCGGTAGAATGACCCTTTCACAGGGGTCGCCTAAGACCATCCTCCATATCAGATATTTACATTATGATTCATGACAGTAGCAACATTGCAGTTATGAAGTAGCAACGAAAATAATTTTATGGTTGGGTCACAACATGAGGAAATGTATTTAAAGGGCCAGAAGGTTGAGAACCACTGATCTACACCCACTGATATGGGACCAGGAAGAGGAAGTTCATGAAGAGGTCTATGGGAAACTGTGCATCTATGACAAAGAACTAGCACATCTATAGGTCCACTGTCAAGCATTTGGTGGAACACTTCTCATAAGACCTGGCAAAGGAGAATCAGATAATGCACGCTTTAATGCAAGAATAATTAGTAAGATAAAGAGGCAAAATGATAAATAGCTGATACAACATGAAGACATCAAATTCAAATTTATCCAGTAACAGTCTTAAAATACATTAAGCAAAAACTGACAGAACTGAAAGGCAGAATGGGAAAAATCCATAATCATAGTAGGCATCTTAAACCTCTCCAAACAGCTGACAGAACAAAGCCAACAGGGGTAAAAATCAGTGTTGGATTATGCTATAACAACTTGTCCAAACCTGGAAACTATGTTTCCCAGATCCCCATTTTCTGCATCACTGTGGGTTACAGATAACAAATAAAGAAACGTGCACGAAGGCAGGAGCAACGCATCACATATTTCTCCTAGGAGTTTCCACCATTAGACCTGGTGATGGACAGATGGGGAAATGCCCCCTGCATATTCCAGCTTGCTCTAATTCCCCTCTCCTCTGGTTCCCCCTCATCTTTAGACGGATTACCCTGGTTAGCAATAGCACCACTAGCCCCATCACCAGATGCTTGATTGTGAATTGACAAAGTTGCCAATGATCAGACATGAAGATGGATAAATGGAGAGGTTCCAGAGTGTCCTAGAGGCTACATCTACCAAAGCTTGTACCTAATACAAAGACCTTCCTTCCTCTAGCTCCATGCAAAACTGACAGGTCTCCACATGACCTAGTAAATGAAAGTATTCCTGAGTTCAGTATATGCATGAAACCTGAGTTGGCCTAACATGTTATGTGTTCTTTTTTTAAATAGAAAGAGGTGCCATGTGCAATAACTTGTCCCTTACCGTGGATGGTTTTCTTGGCATGCCCCAAACCACTTGATCCCTAAAAACTCTCCAACATGGCAGTGCCCTAAATAGTTGCAGGGTTCATCTCCTACCACCTGGAGTACATGTGTCTTACTAGGGCATGTAGAACACACGAACACATCAACAGATCTAAGGTTATTAAATATAGTTGACTGCCATGATGATCTTCGAAAGGTCCAAATCCAGGTCTCCTCAGACTACAGTCCTGTACTGATTAAGGATGACAGAGTATTTTCTGAGAAATGTGTGGTTAGATTTCATCATTGTGCAAACACCAAAGTTCTCCCAGGTTTTCATAGGAGTTATATAGTTATACAGGTGAACTAGTATGTGTATATACTGCATCCTGTAGATCCTTGAAGGTGGCATTTATCTCTGCCTTTCCAACTGAGTTCCTTTTGATTTAATATAGCCAAATGCGTATTTTCACAGCCTTCTACCTTTCCTATAACAATAGCTCTTCAACATGTCAAAGAACCAATGTGAGGCTTCTGCCAATTGTTAATTATGGCTATTACAATTATGCATTGGGAAACAGAAAATGACTACCGTGTTACAGTCTAAGCCAAGAATCCATTAATTACTTGACCTTCACATGCTCTTACTTCATCAGAGGTCCTTAACAGTGTTTTGGTTTCCCTAGTAGCTGAGCTTGTCTTCTAAACTCTGCTGTAATACAGTATCTTTTAAATAATTTCAGTTTTCTCAGCTTTGCAAGTAGACATTTGTGAACCAGTGAAATGACTACCTGTGACACAGCCCTCAGTGTGGACTTTCTAACTCGAACACCATATGCTTTACTTTTCAGAGGGAGTTTGTATTAGTCAGAGTCCTACAGAGAAACAAAACTAATAGGATGTCCAAAATTTGCAGGAGATCTAGACTGGGGGACCCAGGGAGGAGCCAATGCTGCAGCTCAAGTTCAGAGGTGCTCTGATGGCAGGATCCCCTCTTACTCAGGGAAGTCAGTCTTTTGTTGTATTCATCTGGAGTTCACGTGTCTTACTATTCAGACCTTACAGTGATTATATGAAACCCACATACAATATGGAGGGTAATCTGTTTTACTCAATATAAATTCCAACATAATCCTAAAAATCCATCACAGAAATATCCAGAATCATGTTTGACCATATATCCGGGCACTGTGCCCAGCGAAGTTGGCATATAAAAGTAACCATCACAGAGCATTAGGGCATTTGTTTCCCTTTGTTTCTGTAGGCCAGCTCTTGGATGGTTTTCTTGTGTCTAACAGTTTTTGAAAGATCTGGTGTCCCACTTTCTCTTATGTAAAGATGGTTGGGTGATGCCAGGAAAGTCCCTTTCAGAATCATTACAGCTGCAATCACTGTGCCATTGCAGGTTTTGTTGTTGTTTTCTCAAGTTGGTTTTGCCTCGCTTTAGAATGATGTGTTTGTTCTCTGAGAACTGGCTCTGATTTAGAAACTAAGCAAAGCATCATGACTTTTGTTGGTGTGGCTGACATAAAGCTTCTTAAAAACCCATTCTATATTTCATATGAAATAAAGTCCTTGTCAGCTACCCATTTAGCTTGGACCCAAGAATACATCATCTTTAAGTCATCTCCACAAATCCTTGCAGATCGGGGTTTGCTGAGTGTCCTTTTCCATAATTATATCCACCTTACTTTTAATGTTTATGTGCTATCATCTGGCTTCTGCCATTCCAGAACACTGCAAACTGCATCCATACCAGGGAGCCCAGTTTCCACACTGAATCTCCTACTGTCATCTCTGACCTTCAAAATATATCTATGGCTGAGCTGCTCACCAAAGTTAATGCCTTCTTCACCAGCATATTTCTTACCATATTATTAGGGAGAATAACTTTTGGGCCTTTTCAAAATGCATAGCTTGATAATGATTTTTCAGACTCATATAATATATCCACTCTCACATTCTAAATCTCTCAGCCTTTTAATCTCTATCAGGACACTCTATGAAAGCAATTTTGGCATCTCACATTTGCTTAATGTGAGCTATTACTTTTTTCCAACCTTCTAAGAGCCATTCTGGAAGCATATTAGAATCAGTGTAAGGGGCGCTGACCTGGGTGTCAAGTCTTAAGGTTCAGAAGAGTGCCCCTAAATAGACAATATTCACTCTCAGATGTAATCTCTCAGTCCCTGCCTGGATACATAATCCAGGACTTCCATAGTGTATAATCCCTCAATATGATCCTGGTCTACCCTTAGCTGGTAGAGTACTTCCCCAGTTAAACCACGCTGACACTTGACTCAGTTATTATTCTGCTATCCAAATGGGAGGACCCTACAAGCATCTGCTTTACTTGGGGTGTCTGCAGGATCTTCAGCCTGCGTCTCTAACACGGGGAAGCAGACTGCTGCTCTAGGTGCAGAGGCTCAGGGAAATCTGGAGGCTCAAATCTCATAAGTAAATCTAAACAAATATTCCCACCTCAGTTCTAAGTATCACACTTACTCCCTGTCTGTACCCTGATTTTAGCATTAGAGAACTTACCTACCAAAGTCTACAAATTCAATATTCTCTGAGGTTCAGCTACTTCTACAATGAAGACCTGTCCTTGGTGGCCACTAAGGTATGCTCTCTGGCTGCTGGTGAAGGGCACTTTGAATGCTGTCACGTAAATAACCAGAATTTTATATATTATTTTAAATTGTTCCTTGGTCCCATTTGCCATTTTTTCCTCTTCAGTGCTTCTGTGGTACTCGGCAGCAATGACCCAGTTCTACTGTTCCTTTCCTCCATACTTCGCAAACCTGAAAGATATTGCATGACCCCTTCCATCTGTATCCCCCCACAACTCAGCAGGGATAAAAGCCTTTGCAATTGTAATACTACCACATGTCAATGGCTATCAACACTCTGTTTTCCACAGTAAGGGGTTCCTCATTGCCACTGAGTGCTCCAACTCCAGAGTCCTCTTCTTTGAAATGCCAGCTATCTTAGGTCAGAATTTCTAAGAGGAGACTCTACAGTTAAAGTACATATTTAATTGGTTTATTAAGTGTGGGAAGAGCTCAGGAGATTTATCTCAGTGCAGTGGCGGATGCAATGGCATGAGCGCACTCCGCCTATACAAGCTTCCTTGGCACATCGGGAAGTGGCATCGCCCGCCTAGAGCCCCTACATAGTACCCTGATCTTTCCTACTATTGGTTGCCGTAAGGATGGTGTAAACTTCTGATTGGTCTGGAATGTTATATATGTTGCTGCAGTTACACAATAAACTCAGATCTGTGTCACTGAACCTGGTCTCCGGAGTCGGCCTCACCCCCGTGGGACCCCCTGCTTCAATTAAGCAAATGTTCCCAAGTGAAACCAGTGAGCAAGTGGGGAAAGTCCACTAATGAAAGAGAAGAAGCCAGAGTAAGACTCAATTTCAGCTCAGTTTTCTGTCTGGTCTTATGAGAAGCTCTAGAATCTAACCAACTCAGAACTTGTCCTACATTGATAAAAGAAGATGAGCATTTATATTCCATTACTGATTGTGAGCTTCTGTGGAACAGGATGAATGGTATAACTCCCCCAAATTTCTAGATTTCCATAAAAACAAAGTGCCTCTAGTAGCCCCAGGGCATATTCTGAAGAAAGTTGCAGATAGAAGCCTTTACAAGAAACCTCATAGCAGCTGGAATGCAATTGCAGAGGAGTGGTAAAGGGGATCAAAGTGAATGTGGGAAGAACACCAACAGCATCTGCTATACTTTTTGTAGGTTTTTTTCCTTTCTGGCACCCAGAGAGCACTATGGCACCATAGGGTTAGCTTAATACTGATGCCTGGAAGTTAGCATGATATTAAACATTTTTTTCATCTATAATATCCAAGTAGGATAGGCAGAAGAGATGTTATTTATCTGATATTATTGATGAAGAGACATAGTTATAAGATCATCAAATTAGTTACTAGTAAGTGCCACAGACAGTTGACTCCTTGCCCAAGTCTCTGGTTCTCTGAGAAATGCACCTTAATATATACTTGAGCAACCCCCGATCCTGTTACTCACCTGTCTGTCCAAAGCAGCTTTCTTATCTATGAGTCTTCTTACCTGCCATAAGTCAACCTGAAACAAAACTGATCATCTGTTGTGCACCAAACAGTGAATATTAGTGTGACTCACACTAGTCTAGAAGACATAGAGGACTCAGAAGAGGACAAGAACACACTTTTTTTTCTATAAAAGGCTTATGAACTGTTATGGATTGAATTGTGTCACTAACAATGTTATATTGAAGACCTATCTCCCAGTACCTGTGAATGTGACCTTATTTGGAAATAGCATCTTTGAAGATTTAACCAAGGTAAGATGAGATCATTAGGGTGGGTATTAGTCCAATATGACTGGTGTTCTTATAAGAAGAGAGTTCCCTGTGAAAACACATAGGGAGAATGCAGTGTGATGAAAGAGGCAGAGATTAAAGTGACTCAGCTGTAAGACATGGAACAGCAGGGTTATCTTGTAGTAGAAGCTAGGAAGAGGAGAGGAAGGATGCACCATCCTTGGCATTCCCTCCAGTTTTCATCGGGATGGTGGCCCTGCCATCACCTTAATTTCAGACGCCTAAGCCTCCAAAATTTTGAGATGATACATGTTTGTTGTTTAAAGCTTCCCAGTTGGTGGCTCTTTGTTATGACATCTTCTACATGGAGAGACAAGAATAAGACTCAGGCTCAAACTCAACATAAGGCTAGTAAGAGTAAAAAGGAAACATTAAAAGATTTACTTTAGAATCTGAGTCCATGAGGTCTAAGTTTTAACTTTGTCTAAATCATTTTTCTTCCCTGAATCTTAAGTTCCTCATCTAAGCTGTTTTGTTCCTTCCTCAGACCAAACACTAAGTCAAGCAAAGGCACAGTTAGCCAATGAAAACTGAACAGTGCTTGGGCCTAATTTCTGTTTTAACTTGACGGGAGAGATTTACATTATTACTTTCTAATGCTGGTGTAAAAGCAAGTTTCTCTATCTTATTCCTTTAAACATATTTCCAAAGCAATCCAAAGATACAAATGCTCTCGGGAGTTGGGCTGCATTTAACTTTCCTTCAGAAATCTCCAGGGACTTACAGGCATTTGCTCTGTTAAGGTTCCTTGCTTAACTAATAAGCATTCATACACCTGTGCCATACTGAGATAAACGAGAATGGAAAGTTATTATGAAGCTTGGACGATTGCAACTCATCAGGAAAAAGCTAACTCACAATAAGGAGATTAAAACTGGTGCAGAATTGTTGGAAATAACTATGTCACTTGAATATTGCCCCAAGTTACTATGCATACAAGGTGCTCAGAACATAAGCCCTCCCAGAGAGTGGAAAATTCTAAATATAGTCCCAGTTGCCTCCCCTTAGGGTCTAGATTTTGCTCCAGAACCAGTTTGAGAGGCTTATTTCAAATAAAAGCTTTTTATTCAACATGTAATGAATTGAGATTCCAGCAGGTAAAGCTCATTGAGGGAAGTTGCTTCCTGCAATAAAAGCTGTTGCAATTGTTTCTATAACTTTATAACATGTTAGAGTATTAGTGAAAAAATATATTTTAAAATGCATTTAACTCTTTCTATATTGCTAAATTGTGATATCAGGCATTTTTTTTGAAACCAGTTGCACGAACAGGTTTGAAAAGAGTAATCCCTCTTATGCCACAAACTACAGTCTCCTCTTGTTAAATCCTACATGGTCTGGGTATAGTAAGGGAGAAAATGGTGCCATTCTTGAAAGCTACTCTATGATGGGAAGCCTAAATATATCAATTGTGTTTCTGCATCTCATATAGAATTTGTGCTAGCATTCCAAATTACAAATGGAATTCAAATAATTCTTGGCTTGCATATGAAATTGTTTTTGTTAATAGGACAAATATAGAGAATCATATTCATTAAAACATTGGGGAAATAAGTGGGAACATTATGCCTAAGTAACATGTCAACTGGGTTTTTCTGATGAAAGAATTTTAAATGTCTGAAGCAAGCAATTAAATAAATGAATACACAAATAAATACTCCAAAAAGTAAATAAATATTGATAGAAAAATTAGTTGAAACTTATTATTAAAGATTTTGCTTCAGATAAACAAAAGCATCTTCAGCTTTTACTGTATGTTTTATTCTCCTTATAAGATCTGTTTGTTGGTCTACATGGGGGAAGGTGGGTGTTTTTCTTCTCTAAATTATTGCTATGAGATCTACACTAATAAAAGGGTAATATGCTAATTAGACTGGGTCAACTGGACATCTTCCGGTTGTCTGGCCTTTCTTTTGGACAAAGCCACAGTGGCGGGGGCTGACATCCCCCAAGGGGCCCCAGATTGGAGAGGGTGCAGGCCAGGCTGTTGGACACCCCTCCCATGCATGAATTTCATGCACCGAGCCTCTAGTTTAATTATAAGATTTGTCTGTAGTAAGCAAGATACAGTTGATTTTTGTTTTTGAAAAGTCTAATAAACTTATACTTGAAATAATTCACCCAGTTATAATTAATGTTACTGATGATATGTAGGTTTGTACCTGCAATCTGAATTTTCTATTTAACTTACGTTTTCTGACTTTTATTTTGAATTGTTCTGTCATTTATTAACATGTCAATTTTTTTTAAATTTTATTGGACATATTTGAAATAACAGAATGCATCCTTTGATTGCAACCTAGTGAAAATTATTACTTTTACTACTTGTTTTCCTATTAGAACTTGACATTTCTTAAATAGCAAGTACCTCATCCTCATTTTTAAATTATTTTCACTGGCTACCTGCTTCTAAGTTAGAAATTATTTTCTTTCATTACTTTATTTTCTCAACCTGATCATACGTATTGAGAAATTAACTGTTTTATTGTTTTCCTTTGAAGATAATGTATTTTATTCATCTTGGGTTGTTTTTAGTATTATTTCTTTCTCCCTGATTTTCAGCATTGTTTGCATGATATGCCAAAGTGTGGTGCGATGTGTGTGTATGTGTGTGTGTGTGTGTGTGTGTGTGCGTGCACGCATGCCCTATTTAGTGTTTGCTGAATTTCTTGAATTTAAAACATTCTATCTTCAAATATTGTGTTTCATCCTGTTTTATCCATCTTTGACTATACTTATTCTTAAAATTTTTTGCTATGCCCAAATATCTGTTACATTCTGGTCTCTCTTTATCTTCTATATTTTGTTATTTTCTATACAATTCTGTTGGAATTTGTTGGACTTTGAATCTGAGTCCTTTGTCCAATTGACTGATAAGTCTCTTGACTGAATAATTGTCCCCTCTTTTTTTCCACTTCAATTAAAGCATAACTCATATATAATAAAATTCAACAATTTAAAGGGTATAATTTAATGGGTTTTGATACACATTTTTATAACAACCACTTTGTTCACTACATACAAATTTTCCATCACACCAAAATACTTCCTGTGCACCTTTTAGTAATTCCCTTCCCCAATTCCAGTCTCTGACTGCCATCAATATGATTTCATTCATTATAGTTTTGCCTTTCCCGGAACATTATATTAATACAATCATATATTTGTATTTTGTTTCTGGCTTCTTTCATTTAGTGTATTGTTTTTAAATCTTATCAATGATGTTGCTGAAAATTCAATCATTTCTTTTTGTTTTGTTAATGGGTGGCCAGACCTGTATGGCTATATAACAATTTGTTTATTCATCCACGTATGGAGGGTTATTTATGTTGCTTTCAAAATTTCTTATTATGAATAAAGCTGTTATAAACATTGATGCATGAGTCTTTGCATGGACATATTTTCATCCTGCTTAAGACAATAACAAGGTAGAGTGTGTGGTTCATTTGTAAGTATATATGTAGCTTTTTTTTTCAGCTTTATGGAGGTAGAATTGACAAATAAAATTCTAATATGTGTTAAGTGTACAATGTGATCATGGAATAATCCGCCCATCAAGTTAATTAACACATCCATGACATTACATTCTCTTTCCCCCCGCCCCTTTCTCCCTTCCTCTCTCTTATTTTTGGTGAGAACACTTAAGTTCTACTCATATAGCAAATTTCAATTATACAATGCAGTATTATGGATTATATCACCATGTTATACATTAGATCCTCAGATCTTATTCATTTTAAAACTGAAAGTTTACAGCCTTTACCATCCCATTCCCATTTACTCCATCCCCAGTCCCTAGCAACCACCATTCTACTCTGTTTCTAAAAGTTTAACTTTTTTTTTTTAAAGTTTCCACATATAAGTTATACCATGCAGTAATGGTCTTTCTCTATCTGGCTTATTTCACTTAGCATAATGCCCTTCACATTCATCATGTTGTTGCAAATGTCAGGTTTTCCTTCTTTTTGAGGGCTGAATAACATTCTGTTGTGTGTATCCATTCTTAAATAACCACCAAATGTTTAGAACATAATTGCACGATTTGACATTCCCATTTTCAATGTATGCGAGTATCCATTGCCCCACGTTCTCATCAACAATTGGCATGGTGAGTCTTTTCAATGTAATCAATACGTAGAAAATCTTTTCTTATGCTTATTTGCCATCTACTTCTGATCCATATAATGTAAAGATCATTTTGAGGAATGGAAGCTTGAAATAGAGAAACACGTTGCCAATGTTAAAAATCACATTTAGATGGTGGGCAAACAGTGTAATATACTTATCTTGTATCATAGAAATGTACATGTGAAACCTATATGATCCTATTAACCAATGTCACACCAATAAATTTAATAAAAAATAAAAAGTATGGTTTTCAAAAAGAAATTACATCATACATATACTTAGGGTGGGAGACTTGAAAGAACCTAGGTTTCTTATGATATTAATAGAGGCCCGATGCACAAAATTCGTGCAAGAGCAGGCTGTCCTTCCCCCAGCTGCCAGCACTGGCTTCCCTCTGGCACCCAGGACCCAGGCTTCCCTCACAGCCCTGGCTTCATCAGGAAGGTCATCCGGAAGGAGATCCAGTCTAATTAGCATATTACACTTTTATTTTTATAGATTGTGACACCATAACATTCCTGTAATTGTCTGGTTTACTAAAAATGCCATTATACAGCAGACCATTGCTATTTTTTTAAAACTTTAGTTGTATTGTTGTTACCTCCAGTGTACAATCTCCTAGGTTTTGTTTTTTAAGGCACTATGTCTCTGTAAAATGTGTTAATTTGTGGGATAGTAAGGCATTCAACTCTTCTGGAGCGGGGATCTTTAATATTGAAAAGAACTTTTAAGTGTCCCTGGGAAGTCTAATTGATCATAAATGCAAGAATCTTTAAATTGATAATTCTCTTTCAGAAATATTCTGAGTCATATTATAGAAACACTGAATTGAAATTAGATGTTGAAACTCAAATTATCCTCAGAAAAGATATCTGAGCTTCTCCTATCCTTGAAACCTCTCTATAGCAATCTACAATGATAATTCATACATTGAAATTCATCCCAAACATTTTAAGATATATCTAGTAGTTCAGAATACTACCTAAAAGTAATTTCTATAAAATCTTTAAAGTAACTATGATTATAAAGTATGACCATGTTATCTCACTTAGCAAAACTCCCAGAAGCCATCCCAAAGATTCATTATTCTATTCTGTCCCTGACAATGAGTGCATTTTGTTTTCTAATGAGATGGCATTCTTGGGAGTTTATGTCTGGCTTCTTACAGCTTTTTTGGCCAGGAGTCATTATTTCCATCTCTGCCCAACTTAATAAGACTATCATAATTTAGGTATTTATGTCACCTGCCCTTCTCTCTACATCTGAGAGTAAAGTTGAATAAACCACTGTGATTCAGTATCTGCTTCTCCAAATACAATCCAAATTTCTAGACCTTGGTTTGATGGAAAACTAGAGTGGCAAGGGTAGACATGAATGTTCATTTTGAGACTCTAAAGTGAGAAGTACATTTTAATATGATGTCAGAGAGAGAAATAAAGCTAAAGACATTCTAGGAGACATTGCACACAGCCACATTATTTTTTAAAACAATAGCATAGGTGTTGGGTAGGTGATACTGGGGGGCTTACAAAATCCTGTTAGAAGTTCTAGGTCCTATTTCAACCCAACATTTGCTGATTAAACTTAAAAATGCAGTTTTTTAAAATTAACACATATTTTATTTTATGTCCTCTAACAGTCTTCTTAAGGTTACACAAAGACAAGACAAGGGGAGAGGAAAGGTACCTATACACTATGCGATGATGAGCAGGCTACTATTTCTACAAATCCCAGAGGAGTGTATGTTTTATGCCATTTGGTTTAGCTACTATAATCTGCTAATCTTCCATATTAGGACATGAGGGCAAAAGTCATTTGCCTAAGGCCACACAGCTAGTAAATAGCAGACCTGGTTATTTAAAATAATCAAGTTTGATTCCAGAGGACAGGTAACTAACCACTCTGCTGGTGCCTCACAATCTGCTATACATCTGGCTAGACGGAAGCTCACAAACTTCAGGAGAGAATGCATGACACGTAGAAAGATATTTGGGGAAGGACTATCTAGATCAAAAAAGGGTCAAGGGTGAACGGAACAAGCCACTCAGTGCTTCTCTTTTCCTGCCAAATAACAAAAGAATATCAGCCAGGAAATAAATCACATATGTAGGTGACACCTGGTGCAGCAGACCTTTGTTCTAGGTCATCAGTCCGTGTCTTTCTCTTGCCTAGAACAAGAATTACTGTCCTTAGAGGAGCTGAAGAAAATGCGTGAAAAAGGAAACCCCTGTCAAATGATGAAAAAAAAATGCAATTCCCAATTGAGAGACAGCAAACCTGACCAGAATTCCTTCAAATTGTGAAGGTCATCAAAAACAAGGAAAGTCCAAAAAACTGTCAGCCAAGAGAAGCCTAAGGAGAAATGACAATTAATGAAATGCAATGCAGTTTTCTGGATGGGATTCTAAAACTAGAAAAGAACATTAGGTTTTTTTAAAAAAACTAAGGAAATCTTAATAAGGTATGAACTTTAGATAGTGCTACTTCAATATTAGCTCATTAATTGTAACAAATGTAAGGTATTGTACTGTGTTAAAAATAATAGGAAAACTGGCTGTTGGGCTTATGAGAACTGCCTTGCTATCTTCACAGTTTATTTTATTTTTTTTAATTTTATTTGGTCATTCTAAAACTGTTTTAAAAGTGAAATTGAGCATCTTTGTTTATTTTTATCATTTTTCTTTGTTTAAAGGCTATTGAATAAAATACATTATGTGTGTCTATAATGACCTTGAATTAAGGAACCTCATTTCATTAACTTACTAAATTTAATCTTTTTTTAGAGTTGTATTTGGATTTCCTTGTTATAAAAAAATCAAATAATTTGAGAATAATGAGTTTCATTTTCTCCATTTCAAGCCATACCCTTTTTCATTTGTCTTGTGACATTGGTTGGACTTCCAGTATAGCCTATAATTCCCTTTCCTGTAATGTCCTTGTTAGATTTTGGAATCAAACTTATGCTGACCTCAGAAAAATACAATTAGGAATTGACTGCTTTTCTTGTTCTTTGGAAATACTTGCTCAAAATTTAGGATATTGTTTTCTTAAACATATTTTTTTTTAATCACCAATATACCCACATGGGATTTGTAATGTGTTTGGTGGAGAGGTATTTTTTTCAATAACACTCTCAACTTCTTTAACACATGTAAGAAACTTCAGCATTCTGTTACTTTACTATTATATTTGGTCATTTTTATTTTCTAAGTATTTCATTTGCTTAAATTAATATATTAAAATTTTTTATTGTCTGTAAGATTTGGAGAGATGCTCCCTGTAATTGGGCTGGAAGAATGAAAAGCAATAAAGAAATACCACACTGGACAATATATATGTGTGTAAAATTTTATTGACTATCTAAAGCAACAAAAGTGATGAAATCTTGAAAGGTTTATAACATAAGCATGTGTAGTCCTATTTCTACTAAAAAATGTTAGCTGATATTTAAATATTAAATAATTAAATATTTTCCACTCCATACTTTCTGGCTGAGCTGTTTTTACTGGTATATTCTTTCTTATATTTAAGGAATAACTAATGCTAATGTTTTGAGAAAAGATAAAGAGAAAACACTTCTCAATCACTGCTTTGAGGCGGTCATAACCTTGATATCAACACTCAACTGAATTTTCACAATGAAATCAAATCATGGGATTATAATTTGCCTTAACACAGATGTAAAGTTACAAAATGAGATATTAAGAAAATGAATATGATATGATACAAATCAAATCCAAAGAAATAGGAACATATTAATATGTTACCCTATCAAATGGGATTTCTCTTAGCAATGTGATGTTTATTAAGCATTTGAAAATGGTTTAATATATTGTATATTAAAAGAATAAAGTAAAAGACATATATTATCATAATAGCAAAAGCGGTTGACAAATTTTAATGCCCATTTATGAAAACTGACTGCAAGATCAGAATAGAAAGGAGTTTTCCTTCAATAGTGTACTAGATGTCCAGGCCAGTGCAGCATGGCAACAGGGTAGGTAGAGATAATAGGTAATTTGAGAAATAGGTGATAGATAGATCTGTAAATATGAGAAAATAAGAAAACCCTCTCAATCCTTTAATCATAAGATCCTATATTGAAAAATTTTTTAAAGTCTACCAACAAACTATGAAAATCATAAACAAATTTAGCAAAGTATTTGCATACATATTCAAACCACAAAATCAAATGCATTTCTACATACATACTTGTAATGAAAAATAATGGAATAAAAATAAAAAATACCTCTACCCTGAAAACTATAATATATTGGTGTGAGAAATTAAAGAACTAAATCATCTGAGAGGTAACTGATATCCATGAATCAAAAATCTAATAATGTTAGGGTATCAGTTTTCCTCAAATTCATCCATAGATTCAAAACATTTCTCTTTAAATTATAATACAGTAGCAATCTGTAAATGTGTGAAAACTGACATGCTGAATCTAAAATTTGTATGGAAATACAAAAGGCCTATAAGACCAAAGACAACCTGGAAGACAAAGAAAGTTACAGTCATTATGTTCCCAGATTTTAACCATTATTATAAAACGTAACATTTATTTCAGTGTTATATTGCCAGAAATATGGTCATTTAGATTGACAGGCTACACAGAGTCCCAAAAGAGATCAACATATAATGGTCACGTAATATATGAAAAAAGGTATGGTTAATAGTTCAGTGATGAAGAGGGTAGATTTTGCATTAAATATCCCAGAACAATTACATGTTCATAAGAGCCATATTCTTAACTTCTAATATACAATATTTAATTGGAGATAAATCATAGACCTAAACATTAAACTTTTAATTGTAAGTTTACAACATTTAAGATAGGCTGAGAATTTTTAAACAAGCTCAAAATGTACTAACAAAAATAGAAAGATAGATGATAGGTAGATAAAGAGATAGCTAGTAAATAGGCAGAAGAATGGATAGACTGAAAAATAATTAGAGACATCTAGATAGATAGATAGATGATAGATTTTAATAAAATCAAGAACATCCATTTATTAAAAGACAGCATTAAGAATGTGAAAACACAAGCCATAGACTTAAAGAATATATTTGAATACAGATTATATCTTTCAACACCTCTACCCATAGTATATAAATAATTTTTGAACATCAGATATAAAAAAAACCAACCTAATTAAAACGTGGGAAAAATTTTCAACAGTCTCTTCACAAAAGTAGGTACCCAAATGGCTAATGGGTATATCAAAAGTTGCTCAACATCACCACTCATCAAAGAAATGTAAATATTAGCATAATGTGATACCACTACAAACCTACCAGATTAATAAAATACGAAGACTGCTCATACCAATGCTGGCAGAAATGGGAGCCACTGGAAACGTTAAACAGTGCTGGGAGTTTAAATTAGTTCAACCATTTAGAGAAACTATTTTATAGAATTTATTAAAGCTAACCATACCATAGTCCAACATTTCCATTCCTTAATTTCATTTGTTTACTATGGTAAGAACATGTAAAAAGTGCTTTGAACTTTGCACATAAGATAGTTTCCTGTGCATTTTCACTTACCTAGATGAATGAAAAAAGCAAGTAGGAATGTATGAATGAATGAAGAATTGAAGGATTAAGTGAATGAATGAATAAGGCAGCCTGCACTATGTTTCCTTTTCTTCTATATGTTAAGCTGACGGCTACAGCTTATCAAATAAAACCATGATTGGAGCTGCCAAGGATGTGCCGAGTATCATGATGTCCATTTTAGTGTGAAGGAGACGAACAAAATGCAAATGATCATGGAATTTACTCATACTACCATCTACTAATAGAACAGTGAAATGACCTTCTAAAAGTTGACCTAAGGCACCAGCTGAGACTGAGCCTTTGTTTGAAAGGTTAAGATGCTGCTCTTTAAAAACTTGTTTTATACTTTGACACAACAGCCATCATGTGAATGGGGCCATTTCCCTAGTAGGTAAAAAATGTGGGTGGGAACCTGGAGAGTGAATAGGAATGAATCTATCCACTATCACTCTTGGTGACACACTTGGGAACTCTGTTCTCTACGGTAATGCAAGTTCAATTTAAAATGAGAATGCTTCTGTTAAGGGATAAAAATAAAAGTTTTATTAAACCTGAGAATACAGATGCTGTTAGTCATTTGGTCTCTTATTGTTATTATATCAGCAGGCAAAAAAAAAAGGAGTTGCTATTCCGATGGTAGTAATCTTCCCAATTATCATGAAGTCTGGTTGCTGCTACATAAAGGAAAGAAAGAGCTGGCTGTAATTTAGGGTATTCACTGGGATATATTTTGGTACTTCTGTCCTCAGTAATAACCACGAATGGGCAATTACAGCCAGAGCTTAACAAGGGCATAATAAATAGATCAGACCCAGTAGAGATACGGGTCTGGTTTATGCCACGGGCTAATTAACCTAGAGGAGCTAAAGTGCTGGTCAAAATTGAAAGGGATTTTTAGAATGTTTAGTGGAGGAGAGAGATGTTGAATAGCAGTGGAAATCTTAGCCACAATTGCTACTGCAAAAACTATATTCATTCATTCTCATTCTCTCTCTCTCTCTCTCTCTCTCTCTCTCTCTCTCTCTCTCTCTCTCTCTCTCTCTCATAATAGGCCATACATTGAAGCATTAATGACAGAATGAAGCCACTTTAATACACCACTCACTGATTCAGGGAAAGAAGATGGACTATAGCAGATGATGTGCTGCCCAGCATCCATGCTGTCTGAACCACATTCCCTTCCAATTACTATCACATGCATATCTTTGAAGGTACAGTTGGCTCTTGAACAGGGGTGGGCAAACTTTTTGAATCGAGGGCCACAATGGGTTCTTAAACTGGACTGGAGGGCCGGAACAAAAGCATGGATGGAGTGTTTGTGTGAACTAATATAAATTCAAAGTAAACATCATTACATAAAAGGGTACGGTCTTTTTTTTTTTTAGTTTTATTCATTTTAAACTGGCCGGATCCAGCCCGGGGGCCGTAGTTTGCCCACGGCTGCTCTTGAATGACACAGGTTTGAACTGCCTGGGTCCACTTATATGCAGATTTTAAAAAATAAATTATGTAAATGCATTTTTCATTTCTCTAGCTTACTTTATTGTAAGAATATAGTATAGAACACATATGACATACAAACTAGGTATTCACTGGCCGTTTATGCTATTGGTAAGATTTCCCGTCAAAAGCAGGCCCTTAAACAGTTAAGTTTGTGGAGAGTCAAAAGTTGTATGTTGAGCCCTAACCGGTTTGGCTCAGTGGATAGAGCATCGGCCTGTGGACTGAAGGGTCCCAGGTTCGATTATGGTCAAGGGCACATGCCCAGGTTGTGGGCTTGATCCCCATTAGGGGGTGTGCGGGAGGCAGCTGATCGATGTTTCTTTCTCATTGCTGTCTCTAACTCTCTATCCCTTTCCCTTCCTCTCTGTAAAAAGTCAATAAAATATATATTTTTAAAAAGTTGTATGTTGATTTTTGGCTATACGGGGGTCCGTCAGCACTCCTAACCTCTGTGTTGTTCAAGGGTCAACTGTGTTCTCTGGTGTTTATGCTAGTTCTGACTACATGTCCAATATGCTGAACATTCCAGGAATCAGTACTATCTAGGAGCCGACTTGAACAAATGAGTAATAGATAGTAATGTACAAATGCCCTCTCATTCTTCAGGTGAAATAGCTGTGAGACATGTATTATATTGGCTTCATGAGTTTTTCAGAAGGAATAAGCCTCATACACCCAGTGGTACCTTGTTGGAGAAAGCCTCCTCTATTAACTGCCTCCTTCTACCTATATGCTCTCCCCACTTACGTATCATTGTGGCCTAGAATTGCCTCCCAAATAAAGTTCCCATGTCAATGTTGGCTTCTGGAAGGACAGTAGACAGAGTGCAATAGTCAATATTGCCCAATACATTTTTTTTGAAAGTAAGAGAATAATATCTGTCATTAAATTAGTTTCTCTTTGCCTCTGGAGGTAACTGTTTATTTTTTTAACTGACTTTAGGAAATAGACTAAAGCCCAAGGTTTAGTTGCTGAGTTACCTTGGAAAAGTCACATAACCTCTCTATAAAATGAACTCTATATGATACAAAACTGATATTCTATAATTGAATTTTTGCATTATTTTATAAAGGACTAAAATCTTCATTTTTCCACTCGCACTGTTTGCTCTATTCATCCCAGGTATGGCCTCTGTACCACATCACTTTCAAATACATTATACAAATTACATTTTGTCTCGTTACTATGGTGATCAGGGCAACTCTAATCCTTAGGAGTGCTGAGCCATGTTTTGTTTTTGGGTGTGTGTGTGTGTGTGTGTGTTTTGTTCTGTTTTTTTTTTTTTTTTTTTTTTTTTTTTTTTTTTTTTTTTTTGTCATCAAAGTAACACTTATGCTCCTGCTGCATGTTGTGGGAAGTGGAGAACCCTGAGAGCTGGTGGCTGGTGGTGCTGGAGAAACTGAACTCATGTCGAGGCGTGAAAAGTGGAGGCACAGGAGAAAGAGTACATGGTAGCAGTACCCTTAGTTCCTGGAAGATAAAGTTGTACAAAGGACCAGAGATTATCTGGGAGGACTTGCCTCTACTTACTTTCATCAATGAAACATGAACTAGGTAGTGAACCTTGGCTACTGAAAGATACAAAGACATTCCAAGGCTTCAATGAAATTTCAGGCTAGTTAGGCATAATATTTGTTTCTTGATGTGTCAATGACAGGCACACATGATTTTCCTTCTACCAATCTCTCTGTCCCCAACATGAGTTTCTTTAACCTTGTGTTTCAGTTTAACATAGCATCAACTCACTCCTACAGTGAAGCATGAGGAAAATGGACTGCTCCCCTTACCTTTTACCTCCAGGTGTTTTAAGTTGCCCTACAATTTCACACTGCTAATTTTCTTTTAAGTCTCTTCTGTTAGCATCATTTCATAAAGTTTTATATATAATTCCATTAACTTCCAACCCTCAGTCCTTTTGCATAGTTTATTTATTCCTGAGGGATTGAAACCTCACAGGGAAGGCATAGAGGGTGGTGAGGGAGGGGAAGAAATCAACCAATGAACTCCTATGCATATAGACATAACCAATGGAAGCAGACAATAGGGTGGTGAAGGCAGGGTAGGGGGTGGGGAGCTGGGCTTGGAGAGGTCAATGGAGTACAAAGGGGACATATCTA
>NW_006383012.1:901777-903232 GCF_000327345.1 Myotis davidii | reverse complement strand
ATTTGATCACTGGCATTTTTAATTCAGGAAGGATGCACAGGTGCTAGATTCCCTGAGCTAGTTCATGTCTGGGATTGCCTGCCTACTGTCTTTGCATTTGAATATTTTGGGTCACACTCTCATCTTCAGAATATTGCTGCTCTAAAGAATCTGAAACCCACCAGATTTTTTTTTTACCTTATAAGTACTCTTTTTCTTTAATTTTTTAATGTTTACTCAAATATTCCAGTTTTCCTTATATTGGACTATGATTATCAAGCTATTTTTCTCTTTTATATATGTCTATTGTGATTATTTTATATATAGTATCTTTGAATTTCCAGTCATTTATTACTTTTCTCCTATTGTTTTGAGTTTGCTACCCAGATCTGCAGTTTTTGCTCTGTCTCCTTTTTTCTTCCTTTCCTCTTGTCTTTTGGGTCTTGTTTTATTGAATTAAAAAGATTTTTATGTGGTAACATAAACAATTGAAGAAAGAATGAGTAGTTTTTCTATGTTCCTTAAATGACATTTAGACCTACTTGGTTTTCTTTGTGCATGGTTACTTTCTTCCTTTTTTTCTGTTTGTTTTTTGTTTATTTTTTCTTATCACTCAGGCTACCTTGATAGAGGGAACTCTTGGGAATGACATCTGTCCTGAATTTCAGTGAGTCACCGGAAATATCAACATTTGCCAGATGAAGCCTGCTTGTCGCCTTTGTCACCAGTTTGCAACTCTTTTAAGTAAAAAAAATAGTGAAACTTATAAAGATTAATTGTACTTTTTCTTGCAATTGGGTGTTCCGGTAAGAATTCTCAAAATTTTGTTGACACACAAGGACTGTTTCAGGTGCTAGGGATCTAAGTTAGAATCAAATCTCACTGTAGCTGCCTGCTCCACTCCAGTCTTCTGTTTCTTTTTCAGTCACCTGTTCTGAAGGCTACCAATTTCAGTTCTAAATCCTAGATGCATATTAGACTTATTTCAGAATTAGGTCCTCTCTCTCAGAAAATCAGCTTTAATGGCTCTGGGGAGGAACCCAGGCATGCTTATTTTTTAATTCTAGGAAATTCTAATAAGCAGATAAGTTTGAGAACCACTGCATTATTCTCAGCCTCTCCCTTTGTTTACCTGCTATTAATAATTATTTCTAGGGGGTGGCGTTAATTTTTTCCAGTCAATTGCGGGGAAGAGTCTGAGACACAGTATCAATTCACTCTCTCAACTTTGAAATACATTTTGCAGAATAGGATATCTCAGTAGCAAGTGGTCCCCAATCTCAAAGTTCCAATAAAAGTTTATTTCTCTTACACCTTACATGAAAAATCCAGCATAGGTGTCCCTGAATATAACTGTCTTGAGTGGCTCAGAGATCACAGGTCTCCAGGTGATGGTCCCACCATGTTCAACATACAATATTAAAATTATGCTGCCTCCTTCCAGCCGGCAGATGGGGGCACTGAGAGGCGATGGAG
>NW_006383012.1:889686-901748 GCF_000327345.1 Myotis davidii | reverse complement strand
CACGCATCCCTGCCTGCCACTGTCCGGAAGCCACCTCATGTAAAGTGAATGACATGCATGGCACTGGGCCGTGGAGAAACATAGATTTGGTAGGCAACCAGCCAGTCTCTAATATCTTTTCCTATTTTTTCCATAGCAAATATTCATGTATTATAAACTACATTTGCTTTTAAAATAAAGGAGAAGTTAAATTGACAAGGAGATCTGGTGCTGAAGAGACCAGGTTGCCCGGGGGGAGGGAAGGGGAGGAATTCTCTGAAAAAATAAATAAATAATAATGGTGGCTTGGTGGCTTAAATAGAGTAAACAAGCTGTCTGAGAGAGAGCGAGAGCGAGAGCGAGAGCGAGAGCGAGAGAGAGAATGAGAATTATAGACATCCAGCCAGAGGAGTTTAAACTGGATAGAATTGGCAACAACATCCATGAAGTTTCTTGAGAAGTGGCAGAAACATTACACATCAAGCTAACTTCAGTTAAAGTGCAGAAAATTAGTCAAGGTCTTTGCCAAATTCCCCAAAGATATCAGAAAATGGTGGTATATATTTAGAAGCCATAGCTCTTATAGTCCCAATTTGTTCCTGACTTCCTGGCAGAGCCCATAAAATAGAACTCTGTTTTCTGCACTCCCAAATCATTTCTTTGACCTTCAGGTGCAAAATTAGAGACAGTGACGTTTACAGAAACATGAAAAGGCATTGAGAAAGCAAACACCGTATCCCCAAGAGCCGTCATGCTTTGTGTGTGTGTGGAAGAGCAATAATAAAACCAGATAAATAAGAGTCCATTTAATCTGGGCGGGGAGAATGGCCTTGTTTTCACAGGTGTTCAGAACAGAATTGTCTGCTGAAACACAGTGCCAGCCCCTCCCTGCCAAATCCCCGGAGCCTTTCTCTAAGAGGGAACTGTGCGGTGTCAGTCTGCGGCAGAACAGCCTCACAGGCCTGTTTGCACCCTTCCCTGTCATGTACTAATCTTTCCAAAACACTGGTAAAGATGGCTCCCTGAAATGCTTGGCTGTGGCCTATAGGCTGGGCCTGATGGGCAGCTCCAGCTCTGAGCACCTGCTTCAGAATTAGAACGTTGGCCAAAGCCCCCCTGGGCACGAAGAGCAGGGACAAAATTTTGAGCATGCTCCCTCTTCTTGCCTTACTGCTCCCCAAGGAGGACACCCATGGGCAGGGTTTTCTAATTACTCTTCTAGGAAAAGTAATTTGGACCAAAGGCCCCAAATAGGCAAGCTGTAAACCACCCCAAATAGGATACTTCTCTGGCTGATACTTGATTAGAAGTAATTCTTTGAGACACACAACAGAAATTTTATCATTTTAGTTTCCTGGTCATGGACAGACTGGAATCAGGTCTCTGTGACTTAAAGGCTCATATAATAACCTGATTTCCCCTACATGCTACATGCTCCATTGACGCTGCACTGAGCTAGTGTTTGCAATATGTGCTGCATAAAAGAAATAGCTCCTTTCCCTGTAATGTCACAGAAACTTCTCACTTCTAAGTAAAAAAAAAATCTCATTTTTGCTGAAAGTCCATGGTCTTTTCTCAGCTGTTATCTTTCTTATACTCTGGCTGTATTTACCATTATCCCCTCTTTCATAAACTAACAGTTTTGTCCCTCCTAAATCTCTGACCATTCTGCACTCACCTCTGCAGAATTTCCTCCTTTTTCCTTTGTTCATTCCTTACTTACCTGAGGGTTGCCCCCTGAAGCCACCTTCCTTTTTATTCCACAGCTGATCCATTGAGATCCTTCCACTATCATGGCGCCATTAGCTATCTATGATCCAATAAGTCCAGGGCTTATGCCAGTCTTTGACCTACCACTGCTAAGTGGACACCTCTCTCTGGGTGGTGTCACCACAACTGAATACATTCTTTTCCCACACAATGAAAACCAACACCATCAACAAAGTTGCTCAATTCAGAAAATAAGAAATTACCATTGACTTCACTCTTGATTCGCCCAGCATTTCCAAGCCAACACCAAATTAGGGTGTCACCCACTGAAATATTTCCCAAATATTTCCCCAACTCAAACATCATAACTCATGTCATCGTTTGCCATGCTCTCTGACTGCAGTCTTGTCCATCTATTCAGTTCTCCACACTGAAGGGAGAAGAACCTAATACATCATCATTCTGACCCTGTCCAACATTTGCTTTAGACCAGTGATGGCGAACCTTTTGAGCTCGGTGTGTCAGCATTTTGAAAAACCCTAACTTAACTTTGGTGCCGTGTCACATATAGAAATTTTTTTGATATTTGCAACCATAGTAAAACAAAGACTTATATTTTTGATATTTATTTTATATATTTAAATGCCATTTAACAAAGAAAAATCAACCAAAAAAATGAGTTCGCGTGTCACCTCTGACACGTGTGTCATAGGCTCGCCATCACTGCTTTAGACCCTTCAATAGATTCTAACTGCATGTGTAATATAGTTTGATGTCTTAATGTCTTACCTCTTACTCCAAGGCCAGGGAGTGTCTTTCTTCCTCACAACTGTGTCCTCACAGCCATAGCACAGTTTCTAAAACACAATAGGGATCATTGATATAAATAATGCATGTTCATCTACTTCTCTTTTTTTGTAAATATTTCTGAAAGTACTGTATAACAAAAATACCTTGCAGTTCACATAACTGAGACCTGATATTTACTCTGTCTCTAACTTAAAATGTGACCTTGGATCACTGAGAGTTTTGCAAACTGAAGAACCAACCACCTGGTCTCCAGGGTCCCTAAAAATCTGATATCCTGTGGTTCTCTTTATTTGCAAATCCTATAATTAGTCTGTGTCAGTTCACAGATGCACCAGAGAAAATAAGATAAAAAGGGTCAAAATTTACTAGTAAACAGAATCTATAAAAATAAAACCAGGATATTTTTCAAACCAGGATTCAAACCAGGATATTTTTATTACATGAATTTCTATTAGTAATGTGTTGACAAAACAAAAAATGCACCCAGCTTACCTTCTTTATGAAATCAAGCACACAGAGGATTAACTGGGATGCCAAGTGTGAAATTAATTTATGTTGCCCACATACACAAAGGAAAAGGAAAAGGAAAACTAATGTCTCAATATTAGTTGGTTTGTAAAAACCAGAATATACTATTATAAATTTCATAAAGTGGCCATATTAATCCATCAATACATTGCCATCTGAAATTATTATTTCTGCCAAAAGAGTTCATCAAGATGGAAATACTAATGTTTTTGAGGAAATGTCCGACAATGTTAATTTGGGGAGGGAAAGTGCCAATTGTATGGATAATCTCAAAATATTCAGTGCATATAAATTCCTACAGGAAAAATCTCTGAGCAACACCTGATATTCAAAAATATTTAGTGAAATGATTCACCATTGAGATTGTAAAATACTCTCTGGAAAGGAAAACTCAATATGTTTTCAATGAGGCAAATTTGTTTTCTTTTCCTATTTGAGTAAAGTTTAATAACATCTATGATATTGACTTTAGCTTGTTTCATTCATACTATAAACAACCTTATAACATTTCATTTTAAGTCTTGTACTCAGTTGTAATAACATACTGGCAATAGTGTACTAAGGAGTAACATGTTATATCCTGGGTATCCTGCCACCAGAGTAAGCCAATATATTAACAATCATATGATGAATACTAATATAATTAATAATTATACTAACTACTCATTGGATTTTTATGACACAGGTATTTAGTATCCATATACAGAAGTAGATAAACGTTGGTTGATGCTTAGAAACATACAAAATTCGTAACAGCTGAAGTTGTTATTCTTAATAATCTTTAGTCTCCTTTGTAACCTAGAGTTATGTGCCAACAGTAAAATTAAGAAGAGAATATTATCTTCAGCATTTTCTCAGTTCTCCTTTCAAACCTCCAACCTCCACATAGTACCATGAGCAGACACATCACAGTCCAATCTTGCATTCATGTTTCATGTTGTGTACGGGACATCCAGAAAGGTCCACACACAGTCCAGGCCTCTAATACTGATACCCACATGCAGAACATCTCCAGTTACTCCACAAGAACTCATTCTAACTGTTAGTTCCGTATGCATTCGTTGCTGTCTTCTCTGGATGTCAACTGAAAAGAACTGTGGATTTCATGGGGATTCCTGCTCTTCTGTTTCCAGGAATGTGAAGAGGGCATTGAAAATATGCTCCCCATCCTCCTTCCACACTTCACTCTTTTCTACTAGAGGAGTGGCTTACCTGCCTGCATAAATCTAATTTCCTGGCCGTTAATAATCTGCCTATGCTACATGTTCTATGGAGCAGAAAGCCTTGGGGATCTTCTTTGGCTGTATTTTCAGTTCCGTGAGTGGACCAGACTAGAACTGATTGAGTTAATCAACCCACCTACCAGGTTCTCATTGTCATTTGATGTGGGTTGAGTATGTTTCAAAAGAGAAAGAAAGAGAAAGCTCTACTTGGTCCTCAGGTCTGAAGCTGAATTCTTCATTTTAAGTTTAATATTAATGGCAGAAAAACAGACACACAGACCAATGGAACAGAATTGAGAGCCCAGAAATATTTAATGGGACTAATGAAAGAAAGAAGCTCCTAGCTCTTCCTGAAAGTATAAATTTTGTAAAGTGTGCTCATTAAGGGAAAACGAGAAGTTAGAAGAATCAAGGTTTTTCACTAGAGTCAGTGGTTAGAAAATTATGTCTTTGTTACTGATATGAATAAAATGGGAGAAGAGCAGTTTATGGAAGAAATCAATGGTTATATGTTGGTCATTTGATGTTTATACTTTCCCTTTTCTAAATGCAAATGCTAAGAAGCCAGGTGAAATGGTTAGAAAGGGTCAGTGCAGGAAATAAAGACTTGGTAGAAACTGACAAGAAGAAGGTTTAATCAGATTTGAATTTTTCATTTAAGAAAAATGAAGGGGGAGAGATAGGTTAATTCATAGTGTTTGTAGGACAGAACAGAATGGACCATAGAACCTAGAGGGTAAATCAAATGAGGAGCACATGAAAATATAAAAATAGTGAAAAATAATAATACCAAAGGGTTAAAGATTGCAGTGAGTTGTATAATTGGTAAAATGGAATTGGCAGGTAGTGATCTGGAAGGACAGGAGGCAGTGGTCTTAAAATGTAATTCAGGAGTCAGGGACCTCCTCTTCAGAACTCTCTGCCCCATGTGTTTCTGATATTCAGCTTTGACTAAGGTGTTATTGTCATGATCTAAGATGCTGTGATGGAATGTAGCAAAACATTTCTAAGGGGGAAGTTTATAGCAATAAATCTATACATTAAAAAATATATCAATCAAATAACATAATGTCACACCTCAAGGAACTAGAAAGAAAAACGAATTAAGGTCAAAGTTAGAAGAAAAGAAACTAAGAAAGATCAGAGCAAAAATAAATTAAATAGAGGGCAGAAAGACAATGTAATAGATCCATGGCTGTAAGAGCTGGATTTTGAAAAGGTAAATAAAAATTTAGACAACCCCTTCAGTATGCTAAAGAAGACAAAAAGGGAGAAGACAAATAAATAAAATCAGAAATGAAAGATGAGACATTATAACTGACAACACAAGAATACTAAGGACCATAAGAAACTGCCATAAATAATTATGCATCCCAAAATTAAATAACTTAGAAATATACTACCAAAACTGAATCATGCACATAATTGAAAATCTGAACATGTAAGTTGCTAGTTAGATTACTTAGTCAGTAAATATAACCTCCAACAAACAAAAGTTCAAGACCAGATGGCTTCACTGGTGAATTCTACCAAATATTTAATTAATGACAATATTTCTCAAACTCTTCCAAAAAAATTGAAGATTAGGTACAGTTCCAAATCCATTTTACAAGGCCAGTGTTACCTTGATATCAATACCAGAATACGACACAACAAGAAAAGTAACTTACAGGACAATATTCATGATTAACAGAGAGGCAAAGCTCATCAACAAAATATTAGCAAACCAAATTCAACAGACATTGTAAGGCTCATACACCATGATGAAGTACTGCATGATCTCCCTTCACCAAGAATCTAAATAATATCAAATGCCAAAGAGTATAGAAAGGTGGTTGCCAGAGGCTGGAGATTGGGAATAATGAGATGTTGGTCCTGGGTACAAACCTTCAGTTATAAGATGACTACATTCTGAAGATGTAATATACCAGGATGACTACAGTTACAAGTAATATACTGTACTTTCAAAATTTGCTAAGAGGACAAGTAGATCACATGTCTTCTCACCAAAAGAAAAGCAACTATGTGAGTTGATGTATGTGTTAATTAGCTCAATTTGGGCAATTATTTCATGGTATATGTTTATTAAGGTATATATCGCATATACCTTAAAATATAAAATTTTATTTTTCAATTCTATCTCAGTGAAACTGAAAAAAGAGAATCCAGCACACACACACACACACACACACACACACACACATACACACACACACACAATGTGGTGATTGTTTATAAAAATGACCAACTTTTTTCTTATTTTAAATTTTCATGTCTTTATGGTAATGTCTAATTAGATATTTTGATGATCAGAAGCTTGGCTTTTAGTTGAATTCTTGAGAAGAATTATTGATAATTATAATCTCAGAATTAGAGTTTGTAATAATTTATCTTCCATCTTTATGCTAGGAACTCTATTTTGGGTGGCATAAAATCTTTGGATTCCATTTTCTTTCCTTAGAAATATTAAAAGTGTCACTATGGACAACTACATTTTCTTCTAAAATAAAGCGTTACTATAGACAACACTGATGATAAACTGACTTTTTTCACTTACAAGTGTGGTAATTTTGATGGGGTGCCCAGAGTTTTGTTTTTTCCTTTAAAGTTGGGAAATTTTGCTAAATAGCTCTCAGTTTGGGATATTCTGAGAATATACATATATAACAGGCCTTTTTATGTAATTTTAAACCTATTTGCAAAAAAGTTACTTTGAATTATAATTTTTAATATTCACTTTCTTTCTATAACTTCGTTATTCTTCCTTGGCGACACCTATTTATCAAGTTGTGCCTTCTTCCATATGTTTATATTTACCACTTCTTCACAAATCATTTTTATGTTTCTTCTCCTTCTTCCTCCTCCTCCTCCACTTTCTCCCTCTCTCATCTCCTCCTCCTTTTCTTTTTCTTCTCCTTTGCATTATCATTTAGTCTTCTGTTCATTGATAATTTTAATTTGTGAATTGATTCTTTAAATTTTTTATTTATAAATCTTTATTAAGATCTAAGTGTTTCAAATTATGACTTATATTCCATGTCTTATGCCATTATCTTTTTGTAGTTATTTTCCTTTGAAATATGTTACAATCCTCATCATTTTTATGATCATGTTTTCTGGCATGCTTTCCTTGGTGTGGAAATATCATTCTTCTACTATTCTCTTCTTCTTGCATCACCTTGTATAAAATTTTTTTATTCTTCTTGTTATTCATTATATAAAAATAAGTTCTCACTTTGTGGCTCTAGGGTACCCTCTTTTGTTGTTTTGGTGTGATGTTCAAAATATGTTTTATTTTCTGATGGCTCCTTTTACACTGCTATCTGGACTTTCTTTTGCTTATGTAGCACCTCTCATCAGTGCAGAAATTTTCTTGGAAAAAGGTTTGGGTGACTGATTTTGAGGGTTCATATGACTCACACTGCTCAGCCTCTTAGGGCTTTCTCAACCTCTGCATTGACTCACGTTTGAAGTCATAAAAGCCCCTCAGTTTCATCAGCTAAAGTTTTCGTGGCCGCCTGAGGTTCACAGTGAGCACCAGCTAATTTGTGTGCTTTCTTTGTTTGCGTTTGAGCAATTGTCAAGTCCTGCTAACGCCTATTTATTTCCCTTTGCTCCAGCCTGAAATTTTTATAACCTAATTATTGTGATTGATGGTGGTTTATCCCCACATTCTTGTATTATGCAGTTCATGTTGAAAAAAATGCATAAAGTATTAATATAGACCTTTTCTTATTTGTAATATTATTTGTGTCTTTTTTGCTTTATAGCTACTTTGCCTATTCATGAAACACTAGAAAGAGTTTTGAATTATACTATTATTTCCATTTCTAAGAAATTATTTGTGTTATCCTATTATTTTCATAATCCTCATAACTATTTATCTTTATTATTATTATTGTTGTTGTTGTTATTATTATTATTATTATTATTATGTTGTAGTAGTAGTAGTAGTAGTAGTAGTAGTATAGAAGGTGAATGAGAGGAAAGCTTTAAATATTAGGCAGATTTTTCAAGGTCAAACCTCCAGTAAGAGAAAGAATTCAGATATGAATTTCTCATCTTTTGAAGAGTACAAAGAATTGAACACCCATTTGGTTGCTTCTAAGTGTAACTGAAGCTAAGAGAAATATAAGTAGGAAGAGGAGAGGTGAAGAAGAGAGAGAAGCTTGTGGTTGTTACATGTAGAGAGAATGGAACTGTCCAAAGACCCTGATGGTAGTTTTTGAAAAATTGAAAGTTCAGTGTGCCCAGGGCCTGTGAGCTAGGAGAAAAACATTAACTGACAAATAAAGGGCAAGCAGGGTATATGATTCAGAACATTGTAGAACACAGCCAAGACTGGATTTAATGGGGGGCTACTTTTTGTCAAAGTAGTTTAACATGTGTACAAAATACCATGAGTGCTTAGAAGAAGACTAAGTTAAGTATTAGGGATTCTGGTCTTGGTCATTCATAGACTGGACTTCTAAGAGCACAGAGGATAGAACAAGTATGGAGCAATCATGGATTAGTGGAATGTTAACCAAACACAGAATTAAAGTGGTACCCAATGTGTGGAGAATCCAAAAGAAATAAGCGGGACCAGGTGAGGCCAGTCCTTCCTCAGAGGACCATGGGAACAAATGCTTTGTCATCACCTCAATTGCTGTTGAGGGGAGAGTTGTCATGGAGACCATGATACCATGTTGCATAATCAGAAACTGAAGCGAACAACAGCGTTAGCCTGAAATAAGAAAACACATTTTTAAAAAGGCACATTATCTTTTATGGTTTTCAGAACCCTGCATCAAGAGGTCTATGATATGCACTTATGAAAATACTGTGGCAATGACTTCAGTCCCTGCCTTTTATACCAGCTATTTTTTATTACTGCCTCTGAGACTTTGTGAGTCGGTTTTGTGATAATGTCTCTTAATACACTGTAACATCCGGTACTTTTTTCATTCTTATTCAACAAGCAAATGCATCAGGAAAAACAGTGGAAAAGAAAATGCCTGTGACTCAGATATCATTTTTATATGCAATCAAACGAGGAAGGATGTTGAAAGGCCTGCATCTCTGTTTATAAATGACAGTATGTAGCATCACTAAAATGTAAATTAAAAGAATATATAAATTAAAGCCAGTTTCACATGCCACTTTCCCTTGAGTGTTACTGTATTAAGAAGTCTCATGTTCCTATTTAAACTTGGGCTTCCTCTATGTTTGGCATGTGTAGGAAGTATGTGTGTATCAAGGGACATTATTAATTTCAAGAAGGTCATTAGCCAGCAATATTTTTAAAGACTCAGTTTTAAAACTTTTACAGTGTTATGAACTATGTGTCATCTCATCACTGCCAATGAGCTGAGTGATCAAATGTGTCCTATGAATCTTTACATGCCAACGGCATTCTGTCAGTATATAGAATTGTATGAAAGTTTCAAGAAACGCAGACATACCTGGACATGTACCCTGTGTCAAGCACTGTTTTGGATGTTGGAGACTAGAGAGATGCTGAAAATGCTCTACTTGCTCTTAATTTCTATGCTCATGTTCAGGCATTGTAGGCAGCTGTAGATGAAATAAATAACTTGCCATATCTTATAAACAGTCTCCCCTTGTGTTATTTTCCTTTTCCTAAGACCTCCGTGAGAACACTGACTGGGTCCTAATCAATTCTGCATCTCTAAAGTGCCTGAGACAATATATTTTTGTTACTGTAATCATCGTTCTGGGAAGACAGAGTAAAAATAATCTGAACAATTTAAACAACATTATAAAGATACAAAAAAGATGCAATATTATAATTGAGAAATAAGATCTAGTTATTTAAATTCCATTTAGAATGCAGTATAAGAATAGAATTCCTATTTTCATTGTTTTTAAGATCATGCAATTTTATGGGAAAGTAGCAAAAACAAACACCGAAAACGTCCTAGAACATTTGGAAAGAACAAAAGTATATAGATACAGGAATGCAAAGTACAAGTGGTGGGAAGGGTAGGGAATGCAGACTACTCGTTCTTTGGGTTCTTATTGGTAGTTTAACTTATTATTTGGGAACCAAGCACCCCTGCATTATGGTTAGTAAGGAGGAAGAGTATGGTTGGTTAGGTGACAGGCAATGAGATCCAAAAAGCAACAGGTGTTTGCTTTGAATACACTCTATGTGGCCTGCTGAAGCATTTTCAAAAGTTTCTGCTGCTACATTAATAATCATAACATCTCACTGCGCATCAGAAAGCCATTCCTCTCTTGATTCATCCCTGTAGTTAAGATTGATAGGTTTTGCATTCAGATTTCTCTCTTGGAGTACTTTGTGTTAAACACTTTGTTAGCCATTCTCTCTGAAATGCATTTTGCTTTTAAATCTAAAAGAAAAAAGTAAGTGTCCTATTTTAGTTTTTGACAAGTGCTAGGGGGAATAAGTCAAGTCATTTGGATAGTGTCTGCATCTGTATTGCCTATTTAAAATGTCTCCAGTCGTGGATTAACCTGGAAAATATTACGTTACATGAAATAAGCCAATCTGATAAAGACAGATATCACATGATCTCACTTATTTGTGGAATCTAATGAACAAAATGAATTGACCAACAAAATAAGACTTGAAGCATGGAGGCACGGAACAGACTGACATATCTTGATGTGGGGATAGAGGGATGAGAAGAGATAAACCAAATAACATATATACTTACATACATAGCCCATGGTCATGGGCAATAGGGAGGTGAAGACCTTGTGTGCGGGGGGAGATGGGGCTGGGAGGAAGGGGATAAGAAGGGGGAATGGGAGATATTTGTAATACTGTCAATAATGAAAAATATATTTAAAAATAAAATGTCTCCAGTGTCCCTACATAGTGTCTCTAATAGTAAATTATCGTTTTTCTCTTCTATGAGTGTTAGCATTTCTCCATCAAGTAATTTTACTACTAACTCCCACCACAGGTTTAGGGATGAAGAGCCTTCCCTCTTCACCCAGAATTCTATCTGCTGTGCCTCTAACCATCTCTCATGTCCAATGAGCAAAGCCATATATAATTCAACCTGTGGGACTCCAAGATACCAACAGTAGTCAGCTAGATTTCCTCCCTCTGATACTGCCCGCTGGCCTATGACTTTTCAAATTTATGATGGTTTAAAACCTTTATGCATTCATTAGAAAGCATACATTGAATTTTGATCTTTCCCCAGGTTAGCTGTATGTGTTACAATACTCTCTAATGATATTGGGCAGCGGCAATGAGATGATTTTGCCCAATTGTAGTCTAATATAAATATTCTAAGAAAATTTATGGTAGGCCAAGCTCAGTCACGATGCTCCATAGGCTAGGTGTACTAAATGTATTTTTGACTTATGATATTTTTAACTTAAGATGGGATGTAACCCAATCATAAATTGAGGAGCATCTATAATTTTAACAATCACCCAAAGGGCTCTGAATTTGGACAGTTACTCTCTATTCATTCTCAGTTGGAGTTGTAACATGCAATATTACTTATCCAACACAGAGCTCTGTGCTACATACCCTGTGTCAGGCACTGCTCGGGCATGGTGCAATAGAGACAAATAGACAAGGTCCCTGTCCTCATGGAGCTTGCCATCCAGTGTGTGTGTGGAGGGAGGGAGGATGGGGGGGAATACATCTGCATATTCACCTGTGAAGCTGTGAGATTAATTATACCTGCTATGAAAGGGATGTGCATGGGACTGTGGGAGCTCATTCCTGGAAAATTGAGGTAGTATTGGAGGGGTAGTGGTCTGAGAACTTTTCTGTGAGGATGTGACAATTAAACAATAACATGAAAAGCGAGTGAGTTTCCT
>NW_006383012.1:884300-889632 GCF_000327345.1 Myotis davidii | reverse complement strand
GGAAAAGCTAAGGGAACTGCAGCATGTTGAGACCTGGGAGGCATGGAAGGCTGCGACTCTTTTTAGGAAGATGACCAGCGGGGACAGGATGCAGGGAAGACAGCCAGAGATGGAGCTGGAGAAACAAAGGCCAGATGAGGCAGGATATGGTGGATGCTGTTTATGGCCTTTATTCTAAGAAAAAAAATAGTCATGGGCTGGAGATGGAAGACCAGGTTAAAGGAGGATGATAAAATTAGAGGTGCCCTGAGGACCTCAAAACTATGGTATTAAGTTTATGTCACAGGGAACTTGCCTGGATTCCATGTAAAGCATTTCTGCTCTGGGTGATATAAGGAAATACTTCTTTGAACATCTCTCCTATTTCTGAGTAGCTTTTCACAAAGACACCCTAAGAATGGCATCAGATGCTTTTATCTTTTTGGCACCCACCTGGAAATAATGCTCTAGATTACCCTGCCAGGTGGGTGGGAAAACCTGGTGCTTTTTGTCTCAGGGGACAATAGAGACTCCTTCAGTGCTCCCTCCCAACCTCTGTTGTTAGTTGCTGAAATTCAGTGCTTTCAGAACTCATAGTTTCAAACCTGAGGGACATGAAGATGTCATGTGGGAGGTGAGGTGGGAAGGGGAGTGGCTGTCTGTGGGAAAAGCAGCCAATATGTACAAATTTAGAATTTGGAGGAGAGTTAAATTAGCTCCTCACAAGCTTCCCCACACCCCCCAGCACAAATGTTCCAATTTCACTGTGCAGGTTACATTGCATAGAAATGGACTTTTCAATGGTTAAATATCAGTTTGAAGTTAACAACCTGAGACTTAACCAGATCAATAGAAATTACAGAAATCAGGACCTTAAGGCTAGTTTCACACCGAGAGTGAGAGAAATTGGACAGAGGATTTGCTATTGATTCTTGGCAGTGGCTGCCTCCTCAGATCCATCCTGAGGGACATGTTTGATTTCTGTGTCTCCTCAACCCTTCCTTTCTTTTACTGTGTTCTCGAATGACCTGACCCCCCAAAAAACAGACAGACAAAAGATCACTCACTTGACCTGGCCTGGGTGGCTCAGTTGGTTGGAGCATCCTCCCCTGCACCTAAGGGTCACCTGTTTGATTCCAAGTCAGGGCAAATACCTGAATTGTGGGTTTGATCCCTTGCCCAGGTACATACAGAAGGGAACCGATCGATGTTTCTCTCTCATGAGGATGTTTCCATCTCTCTCTCCCTTCCATTCCTTTCTCTTTAAAATCAATAGAAACATATCCACAGGTGAAGAATAAAAAAACACTACCTTATCTCAGTGGGTCTCAGGGCTGCTTTCTTTTATTGCTTTCAAATTTTTATTCTTATTGATAGCTTTATGGAGGAAAAATTGAGGAAGGGAAAATTTCTCCAGAATTCCACACAAGAGTATCATAGCATAAACTCCCTGACAGTAAGCTCCATCGCAGGATAAAATTAGGCCCCAGGAGAAGTAGTAAGAGGGCCATCATCTGAGTCATTTAAAAGTCAACTGGACAAAGTCATGAAAAATGTGCTACCAGCTTTGGCCAAATGGGAATGAAGAAAGTGAATGTAAAATATTTAGTTCCCCTTAGTTCAATTTTTCTCTAGACTCAATTCTGTAGTTCCTGCTCACATCAGCTATATCCACAGAAAAAAAGTATTTCTTGTTCTCTGCTCCCGCATTCCTTAAACTAGAAAAAAATAAGGACCCCTCCTTCAATCATCAAGAAGCAGCACAGACTCCAGGTAAAAATTTGGGGACCCACTTTCTAAGTCCAGGCCTATTCCCAATTATACAGTAATTCCACAGAAATTCCATGGGAAAGGTCAGCATGTAACATGTCAACAAAGGTGCATCACTTCCTGAAATTTCACATTGGTAATTTCTTCCACATACACGTAATGCTTTCAGGCCACCCCAAATCACCTATTGTCTGACGGTGAGGTATTATAACAATTATTCTGAGGGCATCTATATATTTCTTTCTTTGTTTTTTTTTTTTTTTTTTAACATGCCAGCTGAGGAGTCTGGCTCCAGACCAAAATGCTGAGTGATCTTTCAGGCTGACCACAAGCAGCCAAGGCTCAGCTGGGCAGGCCTGTGGGGGAAAGGGGTCCCTCCACACCAGCCTCTGTGCACAGCTGCCCACTGCAATGTCCTGGAAGAAGTTACCCTCAAGGACTCAGGTTATGGCCCCCTCCTTTCAGAGGGCTCCTCCTTGGAGGACTCAGCACAGGTACTTCCTGGGACCTTTGGTCACCACCTCCTCACCAGGGACCTGGGCTGAGGCACTTCAGTCTCTGACTGCCTTTTCTTCCAATCCCAGCTCTTCCCACCTCCCTCCCTCTGGGCCATAAGTCCATAAAAATTCAGGGGCCTTTCCTCAGGCTCCTCTTCAGAAAGCTGCTTCCCTAGCCTGGGCTACCTGTCATGGGATCTGAGCCCATGCCGTCCTGTGGGAGGATGGCTCTCTGCAGAACTGGCACTGTTGGCTTTGCCTCCTGCCTGAACAGTCTCGGGAAGGGAATAAGGGCTCTGTCGTGAATTTTCAGTCTGGCTCACTGTGTCCTCACCAGGCAGCTGAACACCACTACTCTACCATGTTATAGAAAAGGTTTATGACCCCAAATATGTGAACTATATGCATCAAGGTCTTGAGCTAAATCAATGTCCCCATCACCTAGCACTGTGGGTGTAAGGAGAGGTGAACTGGCTTTCTATGAGAATTCTGCAAGTGACATAAATATAGCTTGCATCCTCCTCAAAATGTCAACAAAAAGCCCCACATCCTGATAAGCCAATACAGTAGTGTCACGTGCATAGACTTCACAATTTATGGGGTTCTGTGGTGAAGAGGTGGTGACAGAAGGTCCCAGGAAGTACCGGTGCTTAGGCCTCCAAGGAGGAGTCCTCTGAAAGGAGGGGCCATAACCTGAGTCCTTGAGGGTAACCTCCTCCAGGACATTGCAGTGGCCAGCTGTGCACAACTGGAAAGGGCAACACAAGTGAATTCTTGCCTAGACCCTCAGAAGGGAGTGCAGCCTGGCTTATACCTTCACCTTAGCCCTCTGTGACCTGTGCTGCCTTTCTACCCTACAGCATCTATCTATATAAAAGGCTAATATGCTAAGTGTCCTTCCCACCTTCCAACAAGTCACCATGATAACTTGCTTTATAACCAGGTGGAAGCACTTTACACTATAACCAAATGTCTGTGAAGCATTTCCCGGTGCCTCATCTCATTTGATCCTCACAGAAGTCCTTGAGAAGGTAGATAGGAGACTCTTTTCATTAGCTGGAAAAAGGAGATTTAGAAAGCTTAGAAACTTGACCCAACTGAAAAGAATTAAGAAATGGTGGACCTTGAAAATGACTTCCCACTGTGCAGAATATAGTCAAACACTGCTGCAGTCAAATATTTTACCCTTTGTTCTCCTTATGCAACAGGTTAAATTAATCAAGTTTATTCTATATCTATAAAAGGCTAAGTTGACTCGCAAATGTGTGATACATATAAAGCTGTTGATGCCAATCGCATGCGTGTGTTTTGATGTGTCGTTGTCAATTGTGAATTTGGTTGACATTTCTATTATAGAGAAAGGGTGAATAGCGATATTAAAATATCTCTTATCATTAATTTCCTTTTAATGTGCACAAATTTGTGCACCAGACCACTAGTTGTAAGATAATCAATTTGTGTTCTTTTAAGCCACTCAGCATAGAGTAAATATTACAGCAGCAACTGTAAACTAATGCAGGCTCTTTCATAAGTACCCTTTAACTTGATTCTCAAAAACAACTATGAAGTAGGTTTCATTATCATGTAGGTATCTACTTGAAAAGTTTTTTTACTACTTCTAAGCTTTAGATTTTTACATTTTTCTGAAGATTAGATGGGGAATAATTTGCTCAACATTTCACAGCTAGTAAAAGGCAGATCTGGAACTCAACCACATATATGATTCAAACCTAGGTCCCATTTCTATTATATCCTCTGCCCTTCTCAAGTTTTTGGGGATTGCAGCCTCCAATAAAATTCAGATGAGTTTTATTGTTACATACTCACTAACTGCCTCTCACCCCAATTCTCTATAGATGCCTGGCCAGAACCCACACACATAAACAAAACGTTACAATCAGAACCCCAGAAGCAATTATGTACTGCTTGTCTCCTTGCAATCAATTTTAATGCACAGGGAAATTAGCATGCAAATGCTCTTGGATTTTAAGCCACTGGGATAGAGAAATTAACCCTGCCCCAGTCCTCATCCTGATCACTTTGCAGGACACTCTGCTCCCTGGCTCCCTCCACTACCAACACAACCTCCACTACCACAGGCCACAGCACTCAACAGACTCAGAGCATGGGCTCTGAGAAAGCAGCTTGTGAGGACAGCAACAACATCGTACTGTTCATTACAATTCACAGAAAGGCCAAGCAATGTTCACCTCCCCGCTGTCATAGCAAGAGTGTGCCGTATCCTGTAGTTGATTGGTTCCCTTCACCAAGCATAGATAACCTTCTAAAACCTCTACTTCCTAGGCTGATGGATGATATGTGAAAAGTAGAAAACTGGTGGACATGGGGTGAGTACTTCAAATAGTGATTAATGCTCAGGAGGAAAACCTGCCTCAATAATGAAGTTAATCAGACCTCCACTCAGTTGTCCTTTTTCAAGGATGACCTGCACTACATTCACTCTTCATGCCTCCCGTAAAGAAGGTTCTGCCTTCGTCACCTGCCCACACTGCTTTGTGCCTCTTATCTACAGATTCTCTCTCTCTCTCTCTCTCTCTCTCTCTCTCTCTCTCTCTTTTCATTTAACAAGCTCTGAATTATTAGGCACTGCTGAATGATTTTTAATGAAGAGTCATCACAGAAAAAGTAATAATTTCTTCTTTCAATTTTTGACTTGTGGTTCCCTGCTATCATAGTTCCCTCTGTAGGAAACAGCTGCCCACACAGACAGCCTGCAGAACTGCGATCTCCGGTGCCAGGACAGGTGAGTCAGCAGCCAACACTATTTGGCTTCTGTAGAAGGTTCCAAGAAATGGAGGATTGGGAGTTGGTCTAGTTACTCAGGCCCATTGTAAATATTGATAGTAGTAATGATAAAAAAAAAACAACAATAATAATGACATATCTTGGATTGAGTTTTTCTATGCTAGGAAGAAGAACATTAATTCATAGTTTCCATCATCAAATAAAACCCAGAAGGTATATATTAATCACTTTTTTTCCATGAGAAAATGGAGCTTAAAGAAGTTAAGTATATTTCTGAAGATTAAACACACAAATAACTGGGTTTGATTCTGAAAACACTC
>NW_006383012.1:882095-884281 GCF_000327345.1 Myotis davidii | reverse complement strand
CTCTTTCCACTCCTGCTGTACAGAGTGATAACATATGACTGGCTTTCATGGTTACCAACTTCTTTGAGCCAAATGGGTCTGATCCTCCCCCATCTCATAGCCACTGCTCTGGTGAGCAATGACGGGCTCAGGGGAAGAGGATGAGGTACCATGGTCAAAACGGCAAGGAGTCCAACGAAAAAGCCAAGCCAACTGCTGAACTGAATGATCAGTATCAATGAGGTAGGTAGAAAGAAAGACTCTAGATTCAAAGCAAAAGGTACAGAAAGTAACCCAAAGAGGTAGGAGCCATGGTGTGTGCAGAAGGTAAGTGGCAGAACCTGGAGTGATTCCCCAAGCTGACTGGCACCAGAATGGTATCTAATTGTGAAAACACGTATCTAGGGCGTAAGAAACCAGAGTAAAATAAATAAATACAATATTATAAAAATAAAATAAGACTGGCTTAGCTTCCATATGAGCAGTGTAGCTATGATGACTTGCAGGAGAATTTGGGTGGTGCCAAAAGAGACTTTTTAAACTACTATTTGCATGATATCGGGAAAGAGAATTAAGCTTAAATAGTATGTATATAGATAGTTATATAGATGATATATGAAAGAATTTAAACCCAAACTAAGGAAGCACTAATTAAGCAAATATAACAGGTGATAAAGATGTGGAAAATTGAATATGACCAGTGTTCTTAAGCTCTAATGAAACTATTGTTTAAAGTAAGAAAACTCTTTTATTAATCAATAATTGCAGCATTCCCAACAAAAATAGACAGATGACTACTCATCTTATTGAGCAATATTTCTTGTGATTTCTTTATAACCTCACCAATGCACTGGTTTTTTTAGTGTTTGACAAATCAGGGAAAAGTTGAAATATCTACTATCTGTCCTCATGAAAGATATAGTCCATTGTGAGGAGAAGATAAAACCCACAGAAAAAAAACTGAGAAAAACAAACTGAGCATGGATCTGAGAGGATCTGATGACACATCAGAGACAGGAGGAAATAGGAGCGAGGCAGAATCCAGATAAGTTTAATGGGATAATGGAGGCATAGTCTTGACCTTCAAGGATATGTTACTTGCCTAGGTATGGAGGAAAGAAACAATATAGGAGGCTAAACAGTGTTACTCAAGGAGAATGAGCATGTTGCGTATTTACTTAATAGAGATGTATAGGTGAGGTGAGTAGAATGTGGGCATTGAAGAGGTTTTCTTCTCACAGCAAAACTCAATATCAACTAATACACATAGTAGAATGCTCACCACAATTCCAGGCTTATCTCCTAGGAGGTAAAATCTCTTAGCATAGTATGCCTACCTCCTTCCCCAAAGCCCTAGAAAGAGTTTCATTTGAGCACCTCAGTAGCTCTGATTGGGTCATGGACCAAACCCTGAACCAATCACAGTGGGCTGGGGCTCTGACAGGTTTAACAGGTATACCCACTTCTGGGGCTGAGAATGGAGTTCTCTCCACATGAATTGCAGAAACTGAGAGTCTGGGAGGTTTCCCTGAGGGGAAAATACAAATGTTCACCATGATTCCTAAGTCAGATTTATTGCCCCTAATTTTATGATTTTTATAAAAGATGGATCATTCTTCTGGATATATATATGTATATGTATACACACACACACACACACACACACACACACACTCCATTACTTCTTGATGTGGTTTCTTGTTGTGCTTGATATGGTCTCTTCTCCAACATGTCTCAGGAAATAAAAACAAAAAGGCAGATACAAAAGACATTACTACTCGACAGTGTACTATTTGGGGATGGGGTAAATAATATGTCTGTGCCCCCAGTTTTCTGAGAAAAATACTCTAATAACTATTCTAAACACAATGGTTAAAAGTACACACATCAACAAAACAACTGATCAGTATTCTTCAAAAGTGTCAAGGTTACGAAGGACAAGAAGACTGGGTAACCATCAGAGGTTAGAGGAGACTAAAGGGATGTGACAACTGTAGAGGTCACAGCCAAAGGTGACCGGATCCCAGCTCCTGGTGTCACACCCTTGTATCCTCCCATCTCCTTGACTTGTTTCTAAAAAAAAAAAAATGCACCAAAAGAAAACAGGACAAAGGAGATGGGATGTCATTCTGTGGCTGTACCATCATACAGACTCCACATTGCTAGCAAACTCACTCAGCTGCCTTTGAAGAAGTTAGTGGCCATTT
>NW_006383012.1:879928-881559 GCF_000327345.1 Myotis davidii | reverse complement strand
TGGGGGGGGGGGGGGTGGTAACAAACATTCAGTCCATACAATACCTAATTAGTCAAGTAATTGCAATTTGATTCCCTAAAACAGAAAAAGGACATTAAAGGGGGGAAAATGGTGAAATCCAAATAAAGCCCGGAGTTTAGTTAACACTCGATACCAATGGTAACTCCTTCGTTTTAATCATTGCACTGATATTATGAAAGATGTGAACATCAGCAGAAGCTGAGTAAAGCATATACTGGACCTCTCTGAATCTCTCTATATAAAAGCCTAATATACAAAATGTCTCCATAGGAGTTTGACCGACCAGGAGTTCAATAACTTGCTGATGTGCGCTGACCACCAGGGGGCGGCATAGAACGAAGGAAGGCCCCGACTGGCAGCCAGCAGCCTCTAGAAAACCTACCCAATTTTGTGCACTGGGCCTCTAGTTTCTAAATAAAAAGTTAAAAATAAACATAAATAAGCTTAAAAAGTACACCAATCAGCTATGACACTTGTGGAAAATAAGCCTCGATTCTGATGGCTGGCAATAGTATAAACAGAACAAAATGTGCATCAAGGTGGGAAAGATATCTATGGACAATTTGATACCATGTTTGGCTGCCTGAGGCCCAGTTTCCCCTCTTGCCCAAGCTGGTCCACTCATGGCAACACCTAAGCAGCACTTCTCCCCTTGGTACACATTTTTTTTTAATTTTCAATCATGGTAGCTATTGTTAGTGGTAGCTTTATTTTTAGTTACCTATTATTTGAAAAAAAAATTTATGTAAAAGATCTTTCCCCCAAATCTTCCTACTCCCCAGAAATCTCTCTTGCTTCTGTCTCTCCAACAGTTTCTCCCATAAATATACCATTTTCTTTCCCTTCCCTGCCTCTTTTCTCTTCCTCACATGGTTTGGAATTTCTAAGAAAGGTAGGACAAGAACTACCTACATAAGTAAAGCAAGGTGGCCTGGTGTGTGACTGTTCTTTATACTCTAAACAGAAATACACAAAACCAGCACCCACCCCAGTTGCTCTGGGCTTAGACTTAATCCAGAATTCATCACTTCCCTCCACCTAAATCTTTACAACAGCATCTCAGCCCCGGGTACAATGTGCCCCAAATGTTGTACCTTCTTGGCTTCAAGCAGGTTTTATAACTTCAAAGGAAGTTTGCGACCACTTTTTGAAAAGAAGATCAGGTAGGTATACAATTTGGCAAAGGAAATGAATGTGGAGGGCCAGACACAGTTCTTAAAAAGCAGAGTTCACTTGAATAGGCTATCAGTTGGAAAACGAATAGCTCAACCAGGATCCCAAACAAAAGTAGGATAATGTAGGTACCATTGACTTGATGCAAGTGTCCTGTATCAGGCTGAAAGGAGCATACCTAGTAATTAAATAATTGTCTTACTTTTATTTTGGTCTTCAGAATTAAAAGCCTCTTAAACTTATTGGGAGCTCTTGGGGCTACTTCTTGCTACTCATCTGAGCATTAGGAATTGTGTAGCTCTTAATATCAATGATGTTGATCAGACTCTACTATATGATCTGTACTTACATGCCCTGCCTCCAAGATGCCCAACTATTCCTCTGAAATTATCAAACCTTCTTTGAAGTGGAGATGGAAAAAGACACCCATTATTATC
>NW_006383012.1:857889-879590 GCF_000327345.1 Myotis davidii | reverse complement strand
AGAGGGTCTGTGGGCCCAGGAATTTCATATTACACAGGTGCCCTGAACCCAGCCATTCCGCCCCTTGTTATCTGCCCCAAAGCAATGAAGACATATGTCCACACCAAAAGTTGTCCTTGAGTATTTATAGCAGCATTATTCATATTAGCCAAAAGGTGCAAATAGCCTAAATGCCCATGAACTGACGCACGCATAAACAAAATGTGGCATATTCACACAAAGGAATATTATTCAACCCTAAAAAGGAGGAGGAGGAAGAGGAGGAAGGGAAAGAAGAGGAAGAGTAGAAGGAAGAGAGGGAGGAGCAGGAAGAGAGGGAGGAGGAAGAAGAGGGGAAGAGGAGTAAGAGGAGGAAGAGTAAGAGTAGGAAGAAGTAGAGGAGGAAGAAGAGAGGAGGAGGAGGAGGAGGAGGAGGAGGAGGAGGAATTAAAATAGCAACTCTAAGTGCAAATAAACTAAAACAAAATAGACTAGCCTGTACTGAAACAAACCATGCAAGGTACAAGATTCAGGCCAGTTACTGTGTCTCTTTTAAGAGCGTCAGAATAACTGTCAGTCACAGACACCTATTGGAGGCTTATTATACATAGGTGACCATGCATTGTAACACATGACTCTACAACTAGAACCACGAGGCCATGTCTAAATGTATCCAAGAGTCTACAGAGTGAGTGAGTGACCCAGCACAACAGCCAATAGGGGCACTTGACCCAATCACATTGTCTCTCTTAGGGAAACATTTGAACCTGAGAGGGATGCTGAAGCAGAGCTCTGCCCACATGCAAGGTTTTAGATCTCTCTTTACCTGTGTATGTGCTTCTGCCCCCAGCTTTCCCTTCCAAAGACCAGAGACCCAGAGTGAGAAATAAAACCAGGAATACTCAAAAACTTGCTACATCTTGTTTTTTTGTTGTTGTTTTGGTTGTTTTTGTTTGTTTCTTGTTTTTGTGGCGGGTCATTGTTTAGAGGCCTCCTGAGGTCGTTTCCTTCGCCACTCAGGTAGGGGGAGCTCCCCGGGGCCACGGAAGCAGCCCCCCCAAACCATTTCCGGGATCACAGCCTCTCCCCTCCTGCCCCGGGAGCAGTGCCTTCCCAGGCCATGATTCCCGTGGCCCAAAAATAACAGCACAGATGTGAGGAAAAGGGCCAAAGCCCCCGGCTCAGAGAGATGCTAAGTTACTGCCTTATCGCTGACAGCTAGAGTCTCTACATCTTAGTTTTTGTTGGCAGTATATTCTACTTTTAGAAACACTGTAGGCATCAGGACAGGGCCTTGCAACAGGACCAAGCTCTGTTGCAAGCAGCCCTGCTTCTAGAGAACATGTGGTAAGAAAACATGCTCAGGACTTCTGGCAGGCATAAGTAGAAGATTCACAATGTATTATTCTGGGGTTTTGGAGCAAGACCATGTAACTTGCAGTCATTTATGAATATTTAAAGAAATAGACCTTGGCTGACACCCAGTCACTTTGGGCCCCGTGAACAGAGAGACCAACATACAAGGAAAAGTGTCACCATCATGACAGTGGTCATGACCCTATTCATTGGGAGGAAATAGAGATGATTTTCTACCCAGGAGGTAGGGATAAACAGGATTTTCTCCCTAACCATCCAGAGATGTCTCTTGCTACCAATGGTGGTAAGTAACAGACAAGTACAGTAGCCATAGCCTGAAAAGTGTCTCAGGCTCTAAGGTATAAAGGTTTGGGTTAACGCACTAAGTAAGTCACCTAGACAAGCAAAGGGGAATCTAGAGAGAATAATGGAAGAGAGAGGCGATGAGTATAGTTGTGGCATTAAGACAAACTGCAGTGGTAGAAGTCATTGGCCCTACTCTCCTTCCTCCTGTAAGTTTACTTTAGGGAACGAGGCCACCACAATCTTGAATGAGTGCCTTCCAGGACTTAAATGAAGGAAGTGAATCAGAGACTCACAGGAAAGCCGCCATGTTGCTGTATTGCACCCTCCAATTCCCTGACTTCAGAACTCGAGCTGCCAATGGTTTGACGAGAAGATTGTGTAGCTGGGTAACCACAAGTTCTTCCCATAGGTTGAATAGAAACACCTTTCCCAACATAGCATCCTCCTCCCTGGGAGTATGTGTGGAGGTAAAAGGCTCAGCACTCCCTTTCCCAAAACTGGAACACATTTTCAGGGTCATCTCAGCCTTGAGGTTCCCCATAAGATCAGCTAAGTCCTTTATTATGACTATATCACAACTCAATTTCTTCCTGAAAAGTCTGCTACCTTCACTTCCTCCATGGGTGTTCATCTCAGGGTGTACCCTTTAAACATTTCCTGTAGAATCTGATTAATCGGTGTCCTAACCTTTATAGATCTCCACACATCATCATTACCTTGAAATTCACTCTTCTACCTGCCATCCTGTTTACTTATATACAAGTCAAATCGTCTGAAATTCCCATTTTTATCATTGCCTCCCCATTGTGTGGAGTCTCTTTTTCTATCTGCAGCACCTGCCCTGCTTTTGCAGAGGGCAATTCATTCCAAGATTACAGTCCCTGTCTCCAAGTGAAAGTAAGAACCTGGTAGGTATTACTTGCCTATTTCAATAATGTCAAACCTCTTGCACCAGACATGTTTGACGGATTCTAAATTGAGAAACCTCTGGATGGAGAAGTCCTAAGCCTTGTAAATTCACTTGTCACTGCTCAAGCATCGTCCTCAAAGATTGTATGAACTGAGGATGCTGAGGGCACACAGCCTGAACAAGATGAACACGAAGAGGCTGTTCATAAATAAATACACCTCAAGTCCAGTTCATCCTATGTGGTACACTGAAATAAGGGGAAAAGAGGCAAAACATCATCTGAAGTCCTCACCCAGAGGAGCCACTCCCAGGGCATTGTTGTTTTGTTTTGTTTTGTTTTTTTGCTATACTCACATGAGGATATTTATTCCATTGCTTTTCAGAGAGTGGAAGGGAGTGGGGAGAGACGGATAAACATCAATGTGAGAGAGGCAGATTGACTGGTTGCCTCCCATAAGCAACCTGACCGGGGGCAGGAGCGAACCCACAACCTAGATACATGCCCTTGACCAGGAATCAAAACCGAGACCCTTTGGTGTAAGAGCCACTGCTCTAACTGCTAAGCAACACTGGCCAGGGCACCACTCCCAGGGTTTCGCATGTAAACTCTGGAAAGGATTTTTAAAAAATAATTTAATTTGCTCAGCATAGTCTATCACTGTCACCCAGGGCAGGCCCACTAGTCATCGTGGCTGACATCTTTTCTCTTATAGTATTTAGTGAAATTAAACTGTCATTCTTCATTTCTCTTGATGGTTTTAGTACTGTAGCCATTTCTGACTAAGAGTTCATGCTTTATTTAAACATTAATTTTAAAGAGATTGGATTCAAAGCCCTTGTTTTCCAATTGGCATCTTTAGATGAGACCTAGGATGGTGGGGACAGAGACATCAAGGAAAATGAAGGCTGGCAGCATACAAGCAGAGAAAAGCATTTTCCCCCTTTCACTGGCTTGAAATTCTCTAATTAGACATCTTGGGAGAGTTCCAAGTCCAGAAATGGTCTCATTGGTGCTGAGAGACGGGGTGTGAGACAGGCCTGTGACTGTGTCCCAAGATAATATCAAATGGACTAGAGATGAGGAGGAATCCTCCCACCTGAGAGGCAGAGGAGCCTGCAGAATAAGATCACTCACAAAGATGACCACCTCCTCAAACTGCTTTCCGAGAGCACCCTTGGAGGTGACATTGTCATTCTTATCATTTCAGCTGCCTGAGCTACATCACCAAATGCACTTCACAGAACCTGGACCCAACACAGCCCTTTAATCAACTGGCCCCTCCAAATATAGCAACATAGACTAAAAATACTTGAAACAACCATTGTATTCACTCACCTCACCAAATCTCCCATCCAGCTGGATTTTGATTATGTCGCTCAATAAGCAAGCTTATCATTGAGGGCCTCTTGAGTCAATTGGTCTTCTCTTATCTCTCAGTGGCACTTATACTCAGGGTGCTCATGCAGTTTTCCATAAGCTGGGCCCTGTGGCATATTGTTATTCCTCTAATATTGTGATGTTCCTTAGCTCAAAACCATATCTCTTTATCCTCCTAACTAGTGGCCTGGTGCACGAAATTCATGCACATTAAAAGGGAATTAAATAGAGAAAACATTTTAATATTGCTATTTGCCCTTTCTCTATAATAGAAGTGCCAGAGATGAAAGAAAATTAGTAAAATGTATATGAAAATCGCCCTCCTGTTAGAGTTTGGGGCACACCACAGGACCTAGAGTCAAGTCCCTGCCCACAACCCGCTTCAAAAACACAGGAGACCTAGACCCAGCCGGCCTGACCCCCATCAAGCCCCTGGTCCCCTGGCCCAGTGCTAGGGCAGGGGTGCAGTCTGAGGTCCCTCGCCCCAGCCAAGTGCCATGCAGCCTCAGGTCCCTGCTGTTTGGTCGGATAGTGACATTACCATGTCCCAGCTAATTTGCATATTCCTCTATTATATAGATAGATAGTCAACCTCCATTGAAACCAGTTTATTTAGTTAAGGATTAGAGGAAAGCAAACTAAGGAAAGACTCAGGTGGAACTGAGAATGAAGTTTTAACATTTATGGAGCATTTACTTCTTCAAGGAGAGCACATGCTGACCAAAACTTGCATCCCTAAAGACATATCTGTGTCTTATTCATGTTTCCGTATTTTTCAATATTTATCATAGTGCCTTGAGTAAGTGGGAGTTCAAATAAATGTTGGATTCACTGTGATCAAATAAATTTAAAGTTATCAACTGGAACTCTATGGAACATACTGCATTTGACTGCTAAGCTGTGTAGTTAAAATCAGAAGCTTAAGGCTCAGACTCTGGTTTTTGGCTATCATGTACTTGAGGAAGTATGGGAAAGTTATGCAGCATTGCTGAGTTTCAATTTTCTCACCCATAAAATGGGCATAACAACATTACCTATTTCCTAGGATTGACATGGAAGTGACAAGATATTTGTAAGGTGTTCTGCATAGTGACATTTACATAGGTAATGCATGTTAGTAATAATAATGGTAATAGTGATTCTAATATAAATAATTATTTCTTTATGACTACAGACTTAGGGTTAATTTAGTGGGCTAACTCTATTTCTTTGATTCATTTGAACTGCAAGAAAAATTTCCAATACTTAAACTCCCATTATTATTTTATTTCTGTAAAAATGCAAGCGAGTGAGATCATTGTAGCTGAATGTTATTAGAAGATAGCAGTAGCCCTGGCAAGGTAGCTCAGTTGGTTGGAGCATCATCCCATACACCAAATGGTAGAGGGTTCAATTCCTGGTCAGGGCACATGCCCAGGTTGTGGTTCTATCCCTCCCTGGTTTAGTGGAGTCAGTGCGGGAGGCAACAGATCAATGTTTCTCTCTCATATCCAAGTTTCTCTCTCTCTCTCCCTAAAACTCAATCTAAATAGAGAGAGCGAGCAGGAGTTGGCAAACTCTTCCTGGAAAGGACTAGGAGTAAATACTTTAGATTTTTCAGGCAACAGAAGGCCTCTGTCATACTATTCAACTCTGCTCCGCAGCCATAAATGGGTGTGACTGTGTTATAATGAAAAGATATCTACAAAAATAGGGAAGGCCTCTGTCATACTATTCAACTCTGCTCCGAAGCCATAAATGAATGGGTGTGACTGTGTTATAATGAAAAGATATTTACAAAAATAGGCAATGACCTGAAGGAGGTAAAGCCAAAGGAAAACATTGAGTTAGTGAAATTCACCATTGAGAGATGCTTCCTATGAGTCACATTTAGAGGTTCCTCTTCCATCCATGAGACACCACTGCATCCTTATAATCAACTCTGCATGTGTGTTTAAAAAACAATCACACAAATACCTCACAGAGGCAAAAAGAAGAGGTGCTGGGCTGCATATGGTCTCCAGCCTTAGTCTGCACAAAGCATCTGAGGTCACAGTATAATAGGTAAACTGGAGGGACTTCTCTGTTATTGCCATCAAGAGTTAACAGGTGAAGCTCTAAAGGAGACCATCCTCTCTTCCACACAGGTGCTGTAGGTATATCAGGGAATACATGCTCAGCACGGAGGCAAACAAGACACACTTTGTGAGATGAGACATCCTAGGGCATGTTGTAGCCAATTTTAGTACAATTTTAGAGAGTAGAAGGGTTTTGCTGGCTTTTCCTATATAGACAAATAATGAGAGAAAAGCCAGCGAGGAAGATGCTAAGTCTGTTTGCTGATATGAGTTGTCCCACAGCTATAGCATCTTCTTTCATTGGGTTATTTACAGGATGTGTCTGCAGCCGATTTAACTACAATACACAACAGCCATTCGGAGACACCCCATTTACAATGGAAGAGAGAGAAACGTGGAAGCCAACCACGGGCAACACCGACGAGTGACCTGAAACCTCCAATCTCAGATTTTTAGAAAAAGCTTCAAAACATATCTGGTGGCCCCACTTCCAGTCATATTCCACCCCTCCCCATTTTTAAGTAAAAAAAAAAAAAATCAATGGCAGAAACTGTCACCAGCCAAAAATATTAAAGTAACCAGAGCAGTGAGAATGGGACCACCAACATTGGGCAAGATCCCATCATCTCTGAAAGTCTCAGAAAAGTAGTAAGAAATGGACTAAGTTTTGAGCAAATTGCTTCTTGAAGGTTATTTATACATAAACTTACACTAGCTCAGTCTGAGCCTTATGATAATAATAGATTGAACATGGATACAAACTGCCCAACCTTGATTATTCTAGTTCTAGATTTTTTTATATGGCCATATGACAAAATGTGGGTGGGTTTTCCTTCTCTTAACAATTTGAAGATGAGGCTGGGAACATAAAATTCCAAACAAAATCAAATTGCAGAAGCCAGTCTATCATAGTTTCCAGAAAATCATAAAGGACATTAAACTTGAATGAACATTATAAGAGCTAAAACCCAGCTTGAATTGATGCATTTTTATTTCACTTGCATTTGATTATTCTTGTGATGTTATTACTATGCTCATAACTGTTGCAATTTGTCAGTACAGAGCGATTACTTCCCAAAAGTAATATGGCATGAAATCAAGAATGCCAAATGATGGCTTGCTCTGAGCACCCATTTTAGAGGCAATTGGTCAGGCAGTATTTCGCTCGGGAAGCTGAAAGCACTGTGTTGGTTAGAGTTTGAACACATAATTGGGGAGAAATGTCCTGTAGAAGGAGCACTGGATTTGAACCTAAGCTTTGTCTTTCAATAGTTGCGTGACCTTGGGCTGATGCTGCAAACTACATAATGCCTACAGGCCTTGGTACAAAGTGTTACTTCTTTTGAAAATGTCTCCCTTCCTTTTCCCCAATATCTTCTTGATGTATTCTTCCACTTCCTCCAGGGTTCACCTCTAATATACACTCTCTCTGATTTCCCCATTATAAAAAAATCCACAAATAACAATAATGATAACATTATTTTCATGCATGTAAAATGATATGATGTTATTAGGGTCCCTATACCATTTTGTATTTTATTTGTCTGTTTATACATCTATCTTCTGCATTAACTATTAATTTCTTGATGGGGATATGCTTTGCTCTATTCTATATTACAACATTCAGAACAGTGATGACACAGAGTAGACTTTAATAAATATTAATATAATAAGTTTCTACCTCTATAAAAGGAGAAAAATGGTATCTGAGCTTTCCACCTTCTATATTTTTGCAAGAATCAAATGATGTGCATGAACATTTGCTGTCAACCGAAATGTACCCTAACATATCAAGTGTTATGATACTCTCCCAATGAGACAAATCTAATCTGTATGAGGCATCACAAAGATGTTCACGGATACAACTGTGACCTAGTTGCAGTGAGAACTCAAGCGTTCCTTTAGCTGCTCAACAAGAACACAAATGTCTAACTTTCCTTGTGTTAAAAAGGGGAAGAAGTGTCCACGTGTGGTTTTTACAAGGAAAATGTAGAGTGAGGACAAGATGTAGATGTGGCAAGATGATGAAGTATTTGGAATTCCCATTAAATATTTATTACATATATTTTGTTTAAGTTACACTTTGCTGACTCTGCAATGCAGGGTCTTTCTCCTCCTCTGAAGGACTCAGTAGGAGAGAGAACAGGTGCATGGCACTTGTTCTCACCATGATGAATGACAATGTGCATCAGCCCAAATGTCCGCCCACAATGAATAAAAAAGTAAATTATAATATACAGATGCAATGAAAGACTATGCAGCAAAAATGAACCATTACTAATGCGATAACATGAGTGACTCACTTGTATATAATATTAAGCAAAGAAGTCAGTGCCTTAAAAGAAAACACACTATATGATTCCACATAAATGAAGTTAAAGAATGGGCAAAAGTCATACAGGGTAGTAGAAGTTAAAATAGTGGTTAATTTTGGGAGTGTTTTGGGTTGGAAAAGAATGAAAGACCGTTAGGGTCCTGGAAATACCATATATAAATATGAAAAATGATCAAGCTGTCCATTCAAGATTTGTGCACCTTACTCCATGTATATAATTCCTCGATGAAAAATGTAACATAACAAAGAAAGTGAAACTCCTCTTGTGAGGTGGGGTTCATAAAGGATGTGTGTGTGAGGTAGACAGACTCATTCTACTCTCTGGCTAGAGTCAACTGCATGCCCCCAGAAGGCAGAGATGATGGCTGGCTTACTTAGCTCTGTATTCCATCTATCTTTTGTTAGACATTTTTGGCTGCTTTCAATTTGTAATGTGAACATTATGTTTATTTCTTTCACGTGGTCATACATACTAACTGTTCTTGGGTATATACTTAGGAATGGGGTGAAATGTAATACATAATATGAGTAATTATTTGTTAACTAAAAATAAATGAATATTTTAAAAACAATCTATGCAGAGAGAAGGGAACCTGCCTCTGTATTAGGGGGAGAGTGTTCCAGAAGGGTGGAGACAGGAGATGGGAGGAATGAGAAGTCAATCTGAGAACCAGGCACCAGTAGCCCAGGGACTAATTTCTCCCCTGAAGGAACATCCAGTGAATCTGTCTTTATCCAGAGATCCAGGCTGGAGCAAGTGAGATCGGGGTCAGTCAGCCAGCCTAGATCTGCCCAGCACCCTGGGTGCTGCCTCTCCAACCCAGTGTTGTCAGTGGACAGGTCCTATAGGAGGCCAAAGCAGGGAAGGGGCGGGGCAGCCTCAGCTCTGCCATGCGGTCTGGACAACTCACTTTAGTTTTTTGAGTCCCACTTTTCGCCATCCCATAATTGCAGAAAAGGCAGCCCCATTCCACTTCTCTGACATTTCCTGGTGGCAGAGGGGAGGGAAGGCAAGTGCCTGTGGAGTGGGGCACATCTATGCAACTTAAAAACTAGCAGCAAAATTCATTGCAATGTTGACTTATATTTTTCAAATGCATGCAAATTTCTCATTTGAATGTATAGCACATCTATGTGTTTTAGTATAAAATGTGTTTATTTACAAAGTCTTCTAAGGGCATAGAACTGACCCTGGAAGCTGAGCGATGTTTAATCTTGCTATGTTCCCTGCATAATCATCACATAATCTGAATGTTGATGAGTTCAGAGCAAGAGGCTCTCCAAGGCTTCAAGCCGGAGCAGACAACTCCTCCTACCATGACCAGCCCCATCTCCCACCCTACTCCCGCAAAAATAAAAAATAAAAAATAAATAGACCAGTATTAGTTCTCTTCTATTTCATAATATTTTCACCTGGAAATTGTTTTGTTTTTAATTAGTAACTTATGGGCCAGTAAACTTAACTCTGTTTAGTCAGTATATCTTTGAGTTCAATAAGCTTCCTATTGATTCATGAAATGTATGCCTTTCTGGTCATCCTGCATCTCACACTCTGTGATCAAGTTCGGTGCACATCATTCTGTGAAAAGTTTCTCCAGCTTCTACGAACGCAAGCCATGATTGTTTATCAATGCTCATGATGGTTGGGCCACATGCATGCTGACAATAAGCTATTGAAAAACCTCATTTAGAATTTCTATTCATTATTTTCATGTTCTTTTCCTCTTATTAAGTAGATTTATAATTGCAAGCCTTGCTCAAGCGCCGGTAAGCAAATATGTTTTCCATTTTAAAATAATGTCTGCGAGTCTGAGGATTAATAAATGATAACAAGTGTCAGGATTGTGTAGCAAAATTACACCTTCTATTTCTAAAGCTACTGGAAATGCTTGGCCAACTCTCCTCCCTCTATCCTTTCACACTCAGAAAAGCCTACGAGAGGCCAACAGGAAATGCTTCCTTGGTCGCAGCCCTTGGAAAAACACTTCCAAAATGAGAACAAAGATTGCAGAGGCCTTAAATCAGAACACTGTCGTATGCCGCCTTAAATCAAAATGCTGTTCCTGTGCTGTGGTACAGGAAGGGAGGAGCCCCACTCCCACTCCCACGTAAGTGAATCTGATTAAAAATTATTAACAGCAAGAACACAATCTCTGGGTTGAAGGACCCTCTGAAGGATGCATCTGCTAGTCATCACAGGTGACAACTGCCTGCCACAGAAAATAACTCCTCAGCCCCAGAACGTCCAATCAGCAGTGTGTTGTCTTCTGAGAGAAACGATTCCACCTGAGGAATTGGAATTAATCTCAAGGGGGAAAATATGCGGTTATCCTTTGCGTTTACATGTATTTATGCCCATTATTGAAACCAATCCCCAGAGCCAACTTGGTTCACATGTAACGGTGTCTTAGTCTGTTCAGGCTGCTATAACAAAATACCATAGTTTGGGCGGTGTGCAAACAACAAACATTTATTTCTTACTGTTCAGAGGCTGGAAAATCCAAGGTCAAAGTGCCCACAGATTCAGTACCTGGTGAGGACCTATCTCCTGGTTCATGACCGGCCCTCTTGCTGTGTTCTCACAGGCAAAGGGGGTTTGGGCCGTCCCTGTGGCCTCTTTTGTACGTGCCCTGCTCCCAGTCATGACCTATTGACCTCCCAAAGCCCCATCTCCAGATACCATCGCATTGGGCCTAGTAATCAACATTCAATCAACATTCCGTCAGTAAGAGTAATCCATATTTATGGATCATTGCTTACCTCGGACAGGTCTGAACTGCGCGGGTCCGTCAGAGAAGGATTTTTTGTTTCGTTTTGTTTGCAGTAAGTACAGTCGGCCCTGCTTCTCCGTGGGTTTTGCAACTGGGAATTCACTAAGGGGAATGGAAACAGCATTTTCGCATTCCCAGCCGCAGATTCCCTACCGCGAGTCCCAGCCCAGTTTGAACATACTGGTTTCCATCCGCCCCTGGTTGAATCTGCGGATGCGAAAATCCAGCCACAGCTAACTTTTGGGGGAGTTAAAGTTACATGCGCATTTTCGACTCACGGTACTTCCAACTGCAGGATGCAATCTCCCTAGGTAAGTAGAATGGCTTCTTCGAATTAACAGGATATGTTTTTTGTCTGAGACGACTCAATCTAAGTGAAATCCAGTGGCACCAATGATCTCTATACACCAAGCATGTCAAACTCAAAGGCGAACAGGGGCCAAATAAACAAGGTTTAAGTTGATGTGGGCCACAAAAAAACAAAAGCTTCAATTTTCATAGAAACGTAGGTTTATTTCGATGGAGACATGCTGAATACAAAGGGCTGAAATAAATGAGTAATCATTAATATAAAATAATAGAAATTTTTAATAAAAATTAATATTTTTCTTGAACATTAACTTATCAGGCACTGACTAACTGCACAATTAATAAGTGTAATGCAAATAAACCTATTTTTCTTGTTCTCTGAAAGTGAAATATTTCCTGTTGCGCACACCAAACAAGTCAGTACAAGACTAATAGACTAATGATGTGGCAAATCGGCTGCTAAAATATTTGCTGCTAGTATTAGTGGAGAGAAATGGTGAGCCTGCTCATAAGGTGTGTAAGGGAAATGAATGCAACACAATTATAGTCATCAGTCATTAGCGAACATTGTAGTTTGTTATTAATAATGACGAATAACAGGATATTGTAAAAACTAAGTTATGAACTTTTTATTAAAACGTTTCTTACATACCGTTATATTGGCTAAGCCGCAAAAATATTCACCGTAGCCGCCAGTTTGACATGCTTGCTATACACTTAGAGCACTTGTTTAAAATTGAACGTAGGTGAGTTGCCCAGCCAGTGTGGCCCAGTTAATTGGAGCCTAATCTCCTTCAATAAAAGGTCGCAGGTTTGATTCCCATTCAGGGTGCATACCCAGGTTGCTGATTCCATTCCTGGTTAGGACATGTGCAGGAGGCAACCAATGGATGTTTCACTCTCACATTGATATCTCTCTTTCTGTCTCTTCTTCTCCCTCTTCCTCTCCTCCCTTTCACTCTAAAATCAATAAAAGCATGTCCTCAATTGAGGATTAAAAAAATTAAAGCTGAATTTAGAAGGGTAATGATAACTTTTAACAACTGGGTGAGCAATAGAAAAGAATATTATGGGGAGATTGGTCTATGACATGAGGCCATCTGTGTTTGTTAATTGGCTCCTATTGAAGTTAGGCTCCTACCCTCCAAGAGTCAGGGAGACAGTGCCATATCTTGCTTGATGATTACATTTCAAAGGGAGAGTTCCCAGGTCCTTGAGAAAGACATTCCTGGGTCATAAAACTGTCAAGAAACTGTTAAAAGAGATATATCTAAAATGGGCAGAGGAAGGATTTACAATTGCAAATTTTTAACATAATGTCTTAAGAAAAGGAAAGGCAGGTGTCCATAGTCAGAAAGAAATCTGTCTGAAGCTTAGTTCAGCTGAGGGAAATTAACATTCATGCCATCATGGTCATAGAAAACATGTTAAAACTAGAGGCCCGCTGCACGGATTCCTGCACTGGTGGGGTCCCTCGGCCTGGCCTATGCCCTCTCACAATCCAGGACCCCTCGGGGGATGTTGGAGAGCGGTTTCGGCCCAATCCCCACAGGCCAGGCCAAGTGACCCCACCAGTACACGAATCCATGCACCGGGCTTCTAGTATAATTATAAATGTGTTCGTACAATAACCACAGCTTAAAAGCATAATAATCCAGGGTTAAGAAACCTCAGGCTTGTGATCTGGATAAAACATGAGGCAAGCCTCTTTAATGAGCGGAAGTGGATGTCAGAGAGTGGTTTCAGTCTGATCCCTGCAGGCCAGGCCAAGGGACCCCAGGGATTTATGCACCGGGCCTCTAGTATGCATATAAGATCTTTGGTTAATCCCTTCCTACCCTCCACCCCTCCTTCCCTTTGAGATTCATCAGTCTGTTCCATGTTTCCATGCCTGTGGCTTCTGCCCCTTGTTGAGCGTCTACCCCCTGGTGGTCAGTGCGCATCATAGCTACCAGCCAGTCAGCCTGTTGGCCAGTCGCTTAGGCTTTTATATAGAGAGGTATTACCTAACATCATTGCAGGATGACTTCTTTTTCATTGTCTTTATATTATTCTTTATTTTTCAGATTGTCTATTATATGTAACAAATAACTTAATCAGTCTCATTTAGGTTATTGATGTAATTAGAAAACTTGCCAAGTAACTCCATTTGTGCGGAGCAATACGACGCTTCTCTGAATAACATTCCTCCAGGGGAAGAGAAAAAATTGAGATCAGTAGACAAAATATTTCAGTGAAAGTTTACTGATCACCCTGAGTTCATGTGGGAGGAGAAAAGCAAACCAGCCCTCCAATCCTTTTGATTACAAATAAGAAAATGTGCAGTTCTCAGAGACATGAGTTCAAAAGAGGCACATTTGATGTCAACTGTAGGACTATCAAGGTAAAATATGGAGGAAAAGGAGAAACACAAAGCTGAAAATAGCTCAATATTAAGATTTCATTACAATGTGTTATTTTCACAGACACCCTTCATTTCAAGAAATAGTGTACTTGGGTTAATTTTCCAGAACTCTCACTTTTCATGAGAGTCTAACATATATCTCACATCAATATTTATACCCACCCTGTAACTCTTAGATTAAGAGTTGAAACCCTATTTTGGAAAACATATCTAAATATTAGAAATGTATAACATAAAGAATGAATCTTTCCCTCTGATGAACCCACAGGTTTATTTGCATCTATACCAGCAGACAGCAATTGTGTTACATTAACACTGCTTCTTACCACTGTTAATAGGCCTTTTGGGGAGAACATTTGGAAAACATGGCTTAAATTAATGTAAAAAGCAGGTTTATTTATTTAAACATTTCTTGGAGACAATGTGATGTTCTAGGAAGGGGAGGTTTATTATGAAACATTCTAAACTTTTTGGTGGAGTAACTCGTGTGTGTGTGTGTGTGTTTGCGTGCCCACCTGTGTGTAAAACCTACTTAACATATCATAGAACTGATGATATTTTGATACACATCCATTAGAATCCTAGAATTTGGATACCTACAAGGACCATACAGATATTGCAATGGAGAAAAGGTAGAGACTTTGACAAATAGAAAAGTTCAAATTCATAACCAATAGGTAGCTATTGTTCTGCTCAGCTGATTGTTGCTGTGGAAAAATTTAGGCATACTATATCCAGACCTTTTGATTTTCCAAGACAAGACAATAATCCAGATATGTATGTGAAATCTTTCTATTTTTAGATATCGGCAAATAATTAAGGTGTTTTTAAAATACTGCATAAGCCAAACAAAATAACCCACTGACCAGATTTAACCAACAGGCTGAATATTTGTATTCTGCATGCCTCGGAGTTATAATAATATTTGAGCCCTGAATTCTCTAGGTTGTTTTTACATGCATAAAGAAAATGATATTAATTATTTTATTGGACATTACTTATCCAGCACAGTGCTGAGGATTAGGAGTCATCCTTCCTCCTTCTATGCCTCCTTACTTTCTCTTATGTAGGCAGGAAGCAAGAGACAAGACCTCCTCCCCTCCCCCACCACCCCGGGCTCCAACAGCCCTGTGATCTGGCATATCAAATAACCCGAAGGTTGGGAGATAAAATCTTAGAATAGTTGGGTAGTCACGTCTCTCTTGCAAGAAGTTGTAGCACCTACACTAGCCAGCAGTGGATACAATAGGGCCTTTTTCTGAGAGGACTCCTTTAAGCAGTGCCCTTTCTAACAGAGTTATGTCTATGACTCACTACTATGGTACTGCAATCATTCCCACATTCTCTTGAGAGATAATTCCTCTTACATGTAACTGACATGTGCTCCTGAAGAAAAATGCATCCCTGGCTTCATGACAATGAAAATTAGAACTTAAATTTCCAGCTCACAAAGTTCCACATTTGGTTTCTGGTGAAAGCACTCACTGTGTCCTCATATGATCTGTGTGTGCGTGCATGCATGTGCGTGTATGTGTGTGCGTGTGCGTGTGTGTGTTTACAGAGAGTGAAAGAGAGCTCTGTTGTCTATTTAAAAAAAAAAAAAAACCACAATGAGGTATCACCTCACACCTGCCAGAATGGCCAGTGTCAATAAATCAACAATCAAGTGGTGGAGAGGATGTGGAGCAAAGGGAACCCTCATGCACTGTGGATGGGAATGCAGATTGGTGTGGCCACTGTGGAAAACCTTATGAAGTTTCCTCAGAAAAATTAAATAGGCCCAGCTGGTGTGGCTCAGTTATTGAGTGTCGACCCATGAATCAAGCGGTCACTGGTTCAATTTCTAGTCAGAGCACATGCCTGGGTTTTGGGCTCAATCTCCAGTCGGGGGGTATGCTGGAGGCAGCTGATCCCTGATGTTTCGCTCTCATTTTTGTTTCTATCTCTCTATCTCTCTCCTTTCCCCTCTCTCTAAAATTAATAAAAGCATATAAAAATTAAAAAATGGGACTGCTATTTGACCCAACAATTCTACTTCTGGGAATTTATCCTAAAGAAATTTATCCTGGGATAAAAACCAGATAAAGCATTATAAAGAAAAATTACAACCAATGTTCCTCATGAATTTAGACCAAAAAAATTAAGATAGTATTATAGAATCAAATTCAAAATGTAAAATTGATAATATACATTGACTGAATAGTATTTATGCCAAGAAGTCAGTTTGGTTTAACATTTAAATAACAATCAATTATATTTAGCATATTAACAAAATAAAGGAGAAAAGACATATGATTATATGCTGAAAATAGCATTTCACAAAATTCAACACAAATTCATTATATAAATTAAACAAAGAACAGAAAAGAAGTTCTAAAATTGATACAGGGCATTTATCAAAAACCCACAGCTAAAATCGTACTTACTGATTAAAGAATGAAGACCATATCCTTACAATTTGAGAATATATTCTCACTATTTCTATTCAGTATTATTATACTGGGGGTCCTAGTCATTAATTATGCACAAAGAATAAATAAAAGGCCTACAGATTAGTGAAGAAGATTGACTTTTCCTATATTCACAGATGCTCTGCCAAGGAATTTACCAGAAAAACAAATCTAGTAGACTAAGACAGTGGTCGGCAAAATGTGTCTCGCAAGCCACATGCGGCTCTTTGGACCCTTGAATGTGACTCTTTCTAAGCCTTCGGAGGACCCTAATTAAGTTAATAACAATGTACCTACCTATATAGTTTAAGTTTAAAAAATTTGGCTCTCAAAAGAAATCTTAATCGTTGTATTGTTGATATTTGGCTCTGTTGACTAATGAGTTTGCCGACCACATGAATGTTGCAGTCACCTGATACAAGTTTTATAAGCACAAGTAAACTTCATTTATGTATGTAATAAATACTTGAAATAATTAAAAACAATAGTGTTTACAACATTAAAACATGAAACATATAGATATAAATGGAGCAAAAATATGTGCTTGAACTGTAGATTTAAAACTACAGAATATTATATGCATAACCCACAGACACAGACAGTAGGTTGGTGAAGGCCTGGAGTGGACTAGAATAGGTCAATGGGGGAAAAAGAAGGACATAAGTAATACTTGAAACAATAAAGATTCAAAACTACAAAATATTGCTCTGGTAAATTTCAAAGGACTTAAGTAAATGGAGATATATGGCATAGTCGTGGGTTGGAAGATTTAGTATTGTTAAAATGTCAGTTCTGTCAAAATTCATCTCTAGAGTCAACACAAGCCCTGTCAAAATCTGAGCAGCATTTTTAAAAAGATACAAACTGATACTAATATTTTATGAAATTGCGAAAGACTTTAAGTATACAAAATAATCTTGAAAAAGAAAACATTGGAGGAACTCCAGTACCTTACTTCAGGAATTACCATAAGACAATGTCATATTTGCATTAAAAATCAACTGAATAGAACAGTTAGACCAAATGTATACACACACACACATACACATACACACACACAGTCCTTTCAATTGATTTTTGGTAAAAATATCAGATGTGAAGGTAATTCATTGTGTAAAGGAATAAATTTTTTGTGAAATAAAAAAAGCCGAAACAAGTGAAAATGTATTTGCAATAAAAAGAAATTTTTACTCTGACCTCATACAACATGCAAAAATTTACTCAAAATATATAATACAATTCAACTAGAACCACACACCAAACAACATGACATAATTATAAGAGAAAAATCTTCATGGCTGTAAGGAAATCATAGGTTTTTTTTTGATAGGACCTAATAAAGAAGAACTATAAAAGAAAACATTTAAGTGGACTTTATGACACTTACAAACTTTGGATTCCATTTCCCCATCCTTCACATTGCTTGTATGTTATTGATGAATTTAAGCATTAGTGTTCATTTATTTTACTTGTGTGTAGGAGCTGGGGTTTTAGAACTCAATGTTTTCATGGCCCTGTATATGAGGCTTATAGCCAAAGGGGGATGTTGTCAACATGAACATTATTTACATAATTACTGACCTTGCAGTTATGGTTACGTTCAAAACCTGAAGAAAGTGTCAAAGTGTGTGAACAGTTAATATATTTAGGCACTGTGCTGTGTGATTTGTAAATGTTAATTCCTGTAATCTTATGAAAATTTTGTAAGGTAGGTAATGTCTCCAATTTACAGAAAGGAAGCTGAGATTTAACAAAGCCCACTCAGATATTTACATGACTCCCTGGATATTTCCTCCCAAGTCACCCTCTTTTAATGCATTTTTTATTTTATCACATCCATAAAATTAGCTGGCTAAATAAATTCAATTCTACTCATCAATCATTAACCCAGATCTGATCAAATCGATGTCAAGTGGCAGAAACAGTAGCAATGAATCTGGTCTATCTCATCCTTAGAAAGTTTCAGGAATATATATATACACTAGAGGCCCGATGCACAAAATTCGTGAAAGAGTAGGCCTTCCTTCCTCAGACTGCTGGCACCGGCTTCCCTCTGACACCCAGGACCCTGGCTTCCCTCCAGCTGCTGGCAGGCACCCGGGATTCCAGCTACCTTCGCAGCCCTGGCTTCGTCCAGAAGGTCATCTGCATTTTTTATTGTAAATATACTTACACATACATATACACACACATACACACCAACACATATACATATTTATTTCCCTTTGGTGAATCTTAGGCAAATTAAAATTCCTAAACTACCTTTGAATATAGAATCACAAAAGTATTTAGCTGAAAGGAAAATTCATACTATTTCAGTTACACTCCTTTCTTTTGAAAATGAGGGACTTAAAGTCCTGAAGTGTAATGTGCCTTGCCAAGGCTATGTTGATAGATTAGAGCTTTAGGTCACCAAATTCCAAATTCTGCCTTCTCACTGTTCTTCCCAACTATCTTCAGCCATATGCTAGCTACAAAGCTTAGGGAGGGTGAGAATGCAGAGAATCAGAGGAAAAGAAGCCATTCTGGTTCCATTTTATTCCTGACTTTCCTCACTGCACACCAAGAACAGCAAGGATGTGATAGAAGCTGGTAGCCAGGCAGCAGGAGCCTGAGGTGCGGAGGAGGTGGGTGCACCAGAAGGCAAATACCATTAGCATCAGATGCTGGACGGACAGCTTATTGATTTTCTTTTCCCTTTAGTCACGATGCACATCAGTAAATAGCAAACCATGTCATGGGAGCCAAGGTGGAACCGGGCAACACTGGGGGGAAACAAAGCCTTTCAGGGGAGGCGGGCTATTGTGGCAAACATCTCACGTCCATCGGTTCCTTCACTGCAGCTCTTTAGGTCGGAAAAGATAACTTATTCTGTCATTCTTCCAAGTACTGCAAGGCACCACAGCTTCCTGCCTGTATGTAGTTCTTTCTAATCCTCAGTTAGGTGAGAGGAATGAGACCACATGGTTGTTTCCTTCCCAGGAGGAGGCTGGAGCAGGTGGCAGGTGGAGGATGGTTCTGATGCGTTGGAGTCCTCAGGTCACGGTCATGACCTCAGCCCTGTAAAGCCCAGTGCCTGCCCAGAAATCCAGTCCCGGGCTCTGTAGGTGCAGAGGTCTTGACTTCCAGACAATGGTAGTGTTTCTAAGTTGCAGATGGTCCCTGCCACCTGAACATGTTGAGCTCCTAAAGTCATCGGTACAGGAAAGGAGTCACCGTGGCTTGTGGCGTGGGCTCTGATCATTAGAAGGAGTTAAGACTACTGTTATGCTTTGATGGCTAATGAACTAGCATAGCAACCTGATCCAGAGGAAGCCCTGGTAACTCAACCAGAAAGGAGGAGGGTCTGTCACCCCTAGATAACTCACCTCTAGCAGCAAAGGCCTTAGGAAGAGAGGATTCCGAAATTAACGGAAGATTAAGAAGATGAGGAGTATCCGTTTTGGTGTAGAAATCAGGTGGGAGTTAGGGCCCTAATGATTACCCCAAATATTCCCCTTATACATTTCACCCAGGAACAAAGATCAGCCTAACAGAATGTTGAAGAAATTGCTTCTAGAACTGACAAGATACAAGTAGCTCCAAGGGCCCAAGAGGTGGACTGTAATAGACAAGGTATTGCGTGCCCAGATCTAAATTCTTTGCTTTGGAAACACTCCTTCACTCAGCTCCTAGTAATGTTAATAACTGACAGCATGAAACTTTGTCTCCTTTCTCACATTTGCTCCTGGTTGAAGAGAGCTGTCTTGTCCAAGACAGCTTCCACTTCCTGGGACAGGCCTCACCCAGTGAACAGGAGATAAGAGAGCAGCTGAGTGAGGCTCTTGTTATTACTGTATGGCAGCCAAACCCCTCTGCCCCATCCTGCTTCTGAGAATACCCCCAGTGCACTTTCCTACGAAAGCTAATCTGTGATATCCTCTTATTCCCTTTGCCTATGTCCTTCATTTTTTTTTCTGTAGTTCCATATTTATACCTGGGATAAATGTTTTTTAGCTTTTAGTATATTTTATAGAACATATATGGACAACATATTTTTCCAGACTCATTAATTTGAAAATGTCTAAAAATTTATAAAATCTCTGTGAATTCTGAGACATGTTGTCCCTGGGATAGAATTTTAGGATGGTACATTCCTTTTTATGTATTTATTTTATGTGTTTATTTAATTTAGGTCATAATGTGACCACACTTGTTATGTGATGTATCCAGGGACAGGGATTAGGAAGTGCACATCTCAGTAGGAGGGGTGTATATTATTCATTTTACCGCAGAGCCCCATAAACTGTGAAATCTATGCATATACATGGCACTATTGACTTATCAGAATGTGGTCGTTTTTTATTAAAATTCTGAGCAGTGTTAAGGGCCATATTTATGTCACTTGCACCATTCTCATAGAAAGCCCCTTCACCTCTCCTTGGACCCACAGTGCTAGGTGATGGAGACATTGATTTAGCTCAAGACCTTGATGCATATAGTTCACATATTTGGGGTCATAAACCTTTTCTATAACATGATGGAGAACATGTGGCTAGTTGCCTGGTAAGAACACAGTGAGCCAGATTGAAAATTCCCAGCGGAGCCCTTATTCCCTTCCCGAGACTGTTCAGGCAGGAGGCAAAGCAAATGGTGCCAGCTCTGCAGTGACCCATCCTCCACAGGATGGCAATAGCTTAGGGTGACAGGTAGCCCAAGCGAGGGAAGCAGGAAAGGCCCCTCTTGATGGACTCAGGGCCGAGAGGGAGGGAGGGGGGAAGAGCTAGGATTGGAAGAAAAGGCAGTCAGAGACAGAAGTGCCTCAGCCCAGGTCCCTGGTGAGGAAGTTGTGACAGAAGGTCCCAGGAAGTACCTGTGCTTAGGCCTCCAAGGAGGAGTGCTCTGAAAGGAGGGGCCTGGGTCTGGATCCTTGAGAGTAACTTCCTCCAGGACATTGCAGTGGACAGCTGTGCACAGAGTCGGGTGTGGGGGGACCACTTTCCCCACAGGCCTGCCCGTGGTCAGCCTGAAGGATCTACAGCCAGACTCCTCAGCTGTTAGGGAGTTGAGTGTATAATATTCTCATGTGGAATTCTGGAGAAAGTTTCCTTTACTCAATGGGAATAAAAGAAGTTATTCACAATAAATATTAGAAAAAAGTAAAGAAAGTGTGGTGGGATTGACTGAGGCAAGGGAGTGTCTTTGTTTGTTTTATTTTGATGGGGAAGCAGGTCAGACCATGGGAAGAGCAGAGTTAGGATCACTAACTCCAACTTATCATCTGAACACATAGAAGTCTAGGCCAACAGCCAAGTGCTGGGCTGCCAGCAACACAGAGGCAACCCACATGTATAAGTGATATGATGACCGAGCATCTTCGTGGATTTTGCCCAACATTTTGATTTGGACTTTGAGGGCTAATCTCAGAAACCACAGGCTAATCTAACATGAAAGGAGACACCTCCAT
>NW_006383012.1:856135-856984 GCF_000327345.1 Myotis davidii | reverse complement strand
TACTTTCTATTGATTTGGTTAAGTCTCAGGTTGTTAACTTCAAACTGATATTTAACCATTGAAAAGTCCGTTTCTATGCAATGTAACCTGCACAGTGAAATTGGAACATTTGTGCTGGGGGGTTTGGGGAAGCTTGTGAGGAGCTAATTTAACTCTCCTCCAAATTCTAAATTTGTACATATTGGCTGCTTTTCCCACAGACAGCCACTCCCCTTCCCACCTCACCTCCCACATGACATCTTCATGTCCCTCAGGTTTGAAACTATGAGTTCTCAAAGCACTGAATTTCAGCAACTAACAACAGAGGTTGGGAGGGAGCACTGAAGGAGTCTCTATTGTCCCCTGAGACAAAAAGCACCAGGTTTTCCCACCCACCTGGCAGGGTAATCTAGAGCATCATTTCCAGGTGGGTGCCAAAAAGATAAAAGCATCTGATGACATTCTTAGGGTGTCTTTGTGAAAAGCTACTCAGAAATAGGAGAGATGTTCAAAGAAGTATTTCCTTTTATCACCCAGAGCAGAAATGCTTTACATGGAGTCAAGGCAAGTTCCCTGTGACATAAACTTAATACCATAGTTTTGAGGCCCCCCAGGGCACCTCTAATTTTATCATTCTCCTTTAACCTGGCCTTCCACCTCCAGCCCATGACTATCTTTTTTCTTAGAATAAAGGTCATAAACAGCATCCACCATATCCTGCCTCATCTGGCCTTTGTTTCTCCAGCTCTCTCTGGCTGTCTTCCCTGCATCCTGTCCCCGCTGGTCATCTTCCTAAAAAGAGTCGCAGCCCTCCATGCCTCCCAGGTCTCAACATGCTGCAGTTCCCTTAGCTTTTCCTGCACCTTCCAA
>NW_006383012.1:843726-856054 GCF_000327345.1 Myotis davidii | reverse complement strand
ATTTTCACATCCTCACAGAAAAGTTCTCAGACCTCCCTCCTCCCATACTACCTCAATTTCCCAGGCAAGAGCTCCCACAGTCCCATGCGCATCCTTTTCATAGCAGGTAAAATTAATCTCACAGCTTCATAGGTGAATATGCAGATGTATCTTTTTCCCACTGGATGGCAAGCTCCATGAGGACAGAGACCTTGTCTATTTCTCTGTCAATTGCACCATGCCCGAGCAGTGCTTGACACAGGGTACATAGCACATAGCTTTGTGTTGGATAAGTAATTTTGTATGTTACAACTCCAACTGAGAATGAACAGAGAGTAACTGTCCAAATTCAGAGCTTTTTATGTACTGTTCAAAATACTTAGATGCTCCTCAACTTACTATGGTGTTATGTCTCAATAAAGGCATCACCCTTTCATGTTATTGTTTAATTTTCACATCCTCACAGAAAAGTTCTCAGACCCCCCTCCTCCCATACTACCTCAATTCCCCAGGCATGAGCTCCCACAGTCCCATGCTCATCCCTTTCATAGCAGGTATAATTAATCTCACAGCTTCACAGGTGAATATGCAGATGTATCTTTTTCCCACTGGATGGCAAGCTCCATGAGGACAGAGACCTTGTCTATTTCTCTGTCAATTGCACCATGCCCGAGCAGTGCCTGACGCAGGGTACATAGCACATAGCTTTGTGTTGGATAAGTAATTTTTGTATGTTACAACTCCAACTGAGAATGAACAGAGAGTAACTGTCCAGATTCAGAGCTTTTTATGTACTGTTCAAAATACTTAGATGCTCCTCAACTTACTATGGTGTTATGTCTCAATAAAGGCATATTAAGTTGAAAATATCATAAGTTGAAAATGCATTTCACACAGTTAACCTACCAAACATCATAGCTGAGCTTAGTCTGCATTACATGTGCTCAGAACACTTTACCTTAGACCACATGTGGGCAAAATAATCTCACTGCTGCTGCCCAGCATCATGAGAGAGTATTGGAACACAGATAGCTAACCTTGGCAGAGATAATAATTCAATGTATGCTTTCTAATGACTGCATACAGCTTTTGTACCATCATAAAGTTGAATAATCATAAGTTGAACAGTCATAAGTCAAGAACTGCCTGTAATTGAACTAAGTAAAAAAAAAAGTGTTTCCCATGTGGAAACTTGTTTGTTGTCTTTTAAAGTCATCAAAGGGCAATGTCCTTAGCATGTGAATGTGTCTTATAATAGATCCTTGTTTTTTTATTTTTAGAGGAAGAGGGACAGAGAAAGAGAGAAGCATCAATGTCAGAGCTATGTATCAATCAGCTGCCTCCTGCTCACCACCTTCAGGGGATGGAGCCCGCAACTAGGTATGTGCCCTGGCCTGGAATCAAACTGGCAATCTTTGGGTGCATAGGATGATGGCAAACCAACTGGGCCACACCTGCCAGGGTCTTGTTTTTCCTTATACAAGGTGATAACACACACTTCTCTTTATGAACTTACAATATCCCCACTAATAGTTACCTTTCCACTGCGGATTCTGAAAATATTCCCCTTACGTTTTACACCTACACCTTATTAGAATATGAATATATATATATATTCATTTTTGGAAGAGAGTGTGTATTTATTTTCTTATTCCAACTACAAGCCCAATGAAAAATGATGGCATCTGTATGTTGTTGCAGCAGAAAGTGCATTGTTAAATAATACTTATTCACTGGTGTGCTGGGCCAGCTCATATTGATTTGCAACAGCTAATTGTGAGCTTCTTGTCTCAATTCTGTATTCAGTTATGTCAAGTACGTAGTTTGAAGTTGTACATGGCGAGAGTATATTCACCATGGAAATTAACACACCAAGAATAGAAATTAGAGTAGTTGTCCCTGGAGAGCTAGTTGTTAAATATTTGCTAGCAAAAAAAATATAAAAATTAAAAAATGGTTGTAATACTATTTAAAAATAAATATATCTTTTCTCCTATATCTTGAGGAAATTATGAGGCTCTCAGAGCAGCCTCCAATTATTGGATGACTAACTGTGCTGGAGCGAACTGTGATATTTAAATCCATGTGATATAAAGGCTGGCTTAGAGGAGTGAAGAGATTCCCCATTATACTATACATAGGTAAGCAGAATTCCTCAATCATTCAGAAGCTGAATCATTCGAATGTATGAATAAAGAAAACTGGTCAATTTAAAATCCAGCATCTGCAGATGTCATTGTTAAAAAGAGCAATGTTAGTAATTTGGGGAGAAGAAATCTTTTCCTGAGTTATGGCTGGGGTGAAAGGACATGCAAGGACATGCGTAGGTATAGAAATAGGAGTGAATACATGGTGTCCGATGGCCTTTGTTAGGGAGACACAGGAGCTTGGAAGTAACATAAGCAAGAGCATAAAATTAATCAGGGCAATGTCTGGACTGGTAAGAAGCATTCCACATGAACGTGACACTTAACAATTGAAAACATAGTGAAGCAACTTCAGAAACAGGGTCTAGAGTCACAATTTCTAGAAAATGTCTAAGTTGAAATTGAAAGTTTAGGAAAGGATGCTATTACAGCAACCTAGATTGGAATGCCTTGGAAAGGACCCCAAGACCCAACAAAAGTTGACCAGAAAGGGAGTACAGTTGACCAGTAAGTGAGGATCTGGGGGCCTGGGTGAGCTGAGCCCAGTTTCACTGCCAATGTGAAGTCCTCCTCCAGCCCTCAACCCTAGTGGTCTCCTTTTCCCCAGAGCACAACTCATTGCCTGTTGTGCTCACAAGGAATTGAGGTTTTGATGCTTCTAGTGGTCATTGTCTTCAAATGTAGCATCTTCAGCCATTCTCTCTGCTACCTCTGTGCATGGCACAAAACGTGGTACCTACAGGTATCGCAAGGTTGAACACAGCCATTCTCTGCGTCTGAACCACAGGCATCATCTCCACCTACAGCATTAGTTAGCAATCACCAGGCACATCCCACCACCTCTTTTCATATGTTTCAGTCCTAAAACTAAACCAGTTGCACAGCTGTAAATTTTCAGGCCTGGCTACTGTGTGAAGACACTCTCTCATGGGACGTTAGAGCAACCACAGTACATCTCTCCTGGCGCTCACTAAAGTATTGACATTTCCTTTTTCTTTTTCTATCTGTTTTGAGCAAATCCTCGGTCCCAGTGATGCAGGTGTTCCAGCTTTGTTCACTGCTGTGTGCTTTAATTAAGCTTGTTGTATCATGCAATTGGCTCCCTGCTGAATGTTCCTGGCCCTATGCTTTGTGGGGGTTGTGGGAGGGCTCTCCAATTCTCTTATTGGATCCTGTGGTGGGCCCTTAAAACATTATAGTTTTTAGAAATATTGGGGCTCCATGAACTTGTTTGGTGCACAGTGCCTTCTGAAATCCACCCAGTTACTTGTGTTCTTTGCCCTGTGTGTGAAACTTTAGATTTAATAAATACACACATGACAGAAGCCAGGAGGAAGTTAGAAAAATAGACCTTTTCTGTTTTATTATTAACCTTGTTATTTATTTTTGTTGTGGTTTCAGCTAAAACATTAGCAGGAAACTAACCAGAGAAACTTGTAGGTTCTCCATTTTCAGACATTAGGTTGGAAGAGCAAGTGAAATGTGCCCTAGAATAGTCTATTGCCACTTCCTGATTGAATGACCTTGAGCATAGAGGTCCTTTGGCTTTCACTCATGGCTGGTTAATTGGCCCTCAGACTTCAACAATATTTCCTCAAAGCATCTGTTGCATCCGGGAACGGTGACCTCAAATACTTGATGTATGGCTCTGCTGATGCATTTCCTTTCACTGTACCTTCCTAGTTCATCACTGGTAACATTGTTAAAGTTGTACTGCTTTCTTGAGCCTGGGTGTACCCATTCTCCATATAACGCCAGTGATGGGGTCCTCATTGTCACCCTGCCGATGGGTGGTTAGTCTCCAAAATGTCAGGAAGACTGGCTCTCTCAGACCGCTCTTGGAGACAAGTGTTACAGGTTTTATTGCTGTGAGTCAGATTCCGGGATGGAGATTGGGCTGGAGGAAATGTATTGAGGAATGCTCTTGGAATAAACTCCTGTGGAGGGAGTGAAGGAAGTGAGATTGGGCAGAGGGAGAAGTCGGGCTATGAGGCAGTCACAGGAAAAACCCAAGGTAATGCTCCACGAAATTGTGATGATCCTTCCCATTTTTCTCAAACTGAGGAAAGAGGACTGGACTCTTTTTTGTTATTGTTAATCCTCACCCAAGAAAAATTTTCCATTGACTTTTAGAGAGAGTAGAAAGGAGGGGGAGAGATTAAGAGAGAGAAACATCCATGTGAGAGAGACACATTGATTGGCTGTCTCCCACATGTGCCCCAACCCAGGCCAGGAATCAAGACTGCAACTTAGGTACATACCCTTGATGGGAGTCAAACCTGGGATCCTTTAGATTAGTGAGATGCATGGTGTGTCTCCCTACTCGGGAATTAGGACCTTTCCTACTCTGTCCACAATGGTAGCCACTAGTCACATGTGCCTGCTGAGCACTTGAAATATGCAACTAAGGATAGAAATTTTTTTTTAATTGAAAGCTACTTTTAAAAACTAAAACAGTATGGTTTTTGTGTATGAAACAACACCTTATTATGGCATTTCATTTTTAGACTGAAACATGCAAGATATTATTATTATTTTGTTGTGCTCATTAAGGTTTGTATGTAATTTCTGGCATGATACATAAACACATTACCAATCTAGGTTGATTTAATTAGAAGAATTGTTTCCATGCATTGATATAACATTGTAATGGGCTTATTTGAATATGTTATACAGTATATTGTTACAATTGTTCTATTTCATTATTAATTATTGTTGCTGATCTCTTGCTGTGCCTGATTTATAAATTAAATATTATCATAGGTTTGTATGTATAGGAAAAATCATGACAACCAAATGTGATATTTGACTGGGTTTTGTTTTGGAGGGAAAAACTACTCTAAATGATCACATATTGGGTCAACGGATGAAACTGGAACATCAGGAGTGTTAGATGAAAATCTGGTACTAATGTTAAATTTACTAATGCTGGTAACTGCATTGCGGTTATGTTAAAAGTTATACTCATCATTAGTGGTAGTAAAACTACTCTTACTGTGGTCATTGCATTGCTTGAACACCTGCTGTGCTGAGAGCTCTCAGTGTGTTGTCTACCTCATCCTCACGAAGCCCAGAGAGGGAGGCAGCTCCGTAGAGATCTGTCCTTGTAGACATTTCCCAATGTGGCTAGCTCTGGGGTCCCAGCCAGCTGATTATTGAATCTGGACAAGTGAAAGCATCTCTATTGTGAAATGTACTTCAGTTCTGCTTGAAAACAAATTCTTTCCCTCCAACCCAAGCATATCAGGGGGGACTGAATGAAGCGAAGGCGAGAGGCTCCAGTTCAGGAGGGTGTGTTTACTCTAATGTGAAGCAGGGTTTGGGGAGGGGCTTCAGATGTCTTCACTTGGTAATGTGAAGTGAAGTGAAGAAAAAGGCAGCACAAGGTGGTCATGGTCAAGAGTATAATATCAACCATGAGAAGTATGTGGTTCCAGAGACAGCTTTGGCACTAATAAGATTCGTTGTGCATCCCTGTGGGTAAGTTGCTTGACTCTCAGGGTTCACTCTCTTTGCCGATCATTGATACCATTCAAGGTTGCATCACTCTGTGGTTCCTAACACAAGCTACAGATTGTAATTACCAGGGGACTTGCCAAAGTAAAATAGCATCAAAGCAAGGCAGACCCATTACATTATTCTCTAAAGGGTGGAGTCAGAAGATATATAGAGTCATGAACCACTTAATCACAGGCATATGTTCTAAGACATGCATTGTTAGGTGATTTTGTTGTTTTGTGAACATTATAGAGTGTACTTACATAAACCTAGAGGGTATAGTATACTGCACTTGTAGGCTTTATGGGATAGTCTATGAACCACTTAATCACAGGCATATGTTCTAAGAAATGCATTGTTAGGTGATTTTGTTGTTTTGTAAACATTATAGAGTGTACTTACACAAACCTAGAGGGTATAGTATACTGCACTAGTAGGCTTTATGGGATAGTCTATGTTTCTAGGCTACAAGCCTGTACAGCATGTTACTGTACAAAACAACATGAGATAAAATCAAGCACCAAAAAAAAAAAAAAAAGAGATGCAATTCAGAGAGTGGTAAACACAAGATGTATAAGGCTGCTGCCAGCATAACACAGCATACTGCTTTACAGCAAACTTATTTTTAATAAGTAAAAGAGCACACTCTAAAATAGCAATAAAAAGTACAATATAATAATTACATAAACCAGTAATGTAGTTGTTTAGTATCGTTATCAAGTATTATGTACTGTACATAGTTGTATGTGCTATACTTTCATATGACTTTTACTTGAAAGTGTAGAGTAGTAGGTTTGTTTACACCAGCATCACCACAAACATGTGAGTAATGGATTGTGCAGTGATGTTAGGACAGCTATGCCATCATTAGGCAATGGGAATTTTTCTGCTCTATTATGATCTGATGGGAACACCACTGTATGTGCAGTCTCTTGCTGACTGAAAAGTTGACCCCAGGCTATAAACTTGTGTTAATCTGGATTGTCATTTGACAAAGATAAATCCAATAATGTCATTTCCCAACTTAGAAGCTTAAAATGAAGCTTGACAAATAGTAGACTCTCAATATTTCTGTACTTAAGAAAAGTAAATCCCGCTCACAACATTCTCATGGTAATGTTAAGATGGTAAATCATTTTGCAATCTGTAAGTGTATTAAATCAACACATTGTATACATTCTACTTAAACAATGGTATATGTGAAATATATCTCAATAAAGTGGGAGAAAATAAATAAATGCTTTTTAATGAAAAATGTGAAAGTAAGTGTGTAGGAAATAACGACCTGCTCAATTTGATTAATCCATTATGGTTGTGAATTAGAGAATTGAGAGAAAAAGCCATTTGAGTGGTACCAAATCACAGGCTCTTTGACTTTTTGAAAAAAAAATAGCTCAATCAATGATGTGAGAGGGACTTCTAGAAAACCGTATAGCTGACTTTCCTTCTGGAAGTTAGTATTTCAAAAAAAGTATGTCTTTTTCACAAACTCACTCCTGATTTTGAGGAATGGGTTAGCTGTGGCGATGCATTTTAGCTTTCCAAGGCTCCAGTGCATAAACAAGCCAGGTGATTTCTGAACAACACGTTGACATTTAAGCCACATACTCAGAAGCCTTCACATTCTTTATAAAAGAGAAAATATACTTGTAACCTAGAGAAAGAAATAAGTATACCCTTTCTTGTCACTAACCAATAAATAAACTAAGAGCATTAACAAAAATGGTGGTTTGGGGAAGATATTTTCAATTGTTATTTTTTATTTTTGCTCTAATATTAATTATAACTCTTTTAGATAGTCACCAATGTAAAGGTTCCTAGAACTGAAGGCATAACAGGATGTAGAGAAGATATTGCTTTTGCCGGAGTTTTATGAAGCTGACATCCATCTTTTGTTTCATAAACTTAAGACTGGTTATTACCCTGAACGTAGGCTTTGGTGCATTAAAAGTGACATTGACAGGAAAAAAAATACAACTAAAAAAATTCCCAATGATACTCAGTTGGGCTGGGGAAGGATTGACTTCCCTCCCATGCCTGGAGAATGGAATTCAGGAAAGATCACAACGTAGACAGACTCTGGAGATAAATTTGAGCTCAACTGACTCAATAAATGATGCAGAGCTATAGTTTTCACTGTTATTCATTTTCCAGTAAAAGGAGAAAGGACAAAAAGATTTGATTGAGCCTTAGGATATAAACTGAGGATGATGTAGTTGAAAATGCTCAGGCTCAAAATCCGGAGATCTGGATGATTTGATGACCCACCTCTAAGGGTCATGTGACCTTGGGCAAGTCAATCAACTCTGTGGGCTTCAGGGTTTGGGGGGTTGCTTTTTTTCCAATCAGTTTTTTTCTATTATGTAAAAATGATAGCACTAAATAAATAATTTCTAAAATCCATTTCTGACTCAATTCTTTATGGACCGTTAATCTGCAATCTGTAACACTTGTGAAATACCTGAGCACACCAGCTGATCACTCACAACCTTGGGAAAAATTAAGAATAGATAATATCAGCCCAATTTTATAATTAGATAAGCTGAAGCTATCCTAGGTAAATGACTCCCAACTGGCTGAGAGTTATGAATCTGATTCTAGGCTTCATGACTTGAAATCATGTGCCTTTTCTACTCCCCCACACTGCTATTCAACAGAGAAAATACAAGTCCTGTGTTAATTGAACATTCAAATAAAACTGGAAAATAGTTCACTTAGTCTCCTGGCAATACCCACGTCCAAGAGAGAAAGGAAATGAAGTTTAGTGAAATGGCCCCATGTAGGAATAAAGCTCTATTTTTATCTAAGAAGGAAAGAATGGATAATTAGGGGTCAACAAAAAAAATCAGCCACAGGGAACCATCAAAGCTTTCTAAGGGAAGAATGATGTGGGAAGAAGGAATGTATATTATGTATATTTATATAATCATCTAAGACACTTCAAAATACATTATATAACTACTTAAATTTTACCTCCATCAAGAGAAGTTGAAACCAGAAATAGCATATATGAAAAGTAAGTATTACTAAGCAAAATGTATAAATCAAGCAATAAATGCTTTGGGTAGTCAGGAAGCAGGGGTATCTGTGTGTAAAAAAGGTTCTCATTGAAGGTTCTGTGGTGGAGGTGAAGCTGAAGCATGATGGGTAGGTAGATCCAATGGCAAGAGCTCCTTTTCTAACTAGTGCCTTAATTTTTCCTTTATAAAATGAGACACACTTAGAAGGAGACAGTACTAACAGATTTCAAGTGTAATATAGTCCAGGCTGAGTCTTTAAAAAGAGCAATCCTATATAGTAAAAGCCTAATATGCAAATCGACCAAATGGTGGAACAACCAGCAGAACAACCAGTCGCTATGACACACACTGACCACTAGGGGGAAGATGCTCAACACAGGAGCTGCCCCCTGGTGATCAGTGTGCTCCCACAGGAGGAGCACCGCTCAGCCAGAAGCCCTGAGCCGGGCTCACCCCCGAGGGCTCCCAGACTGCGAGAGGCTGCAGGCTGGACTGAGGGACCACCTCCCCCAGAGTGCACAAATGTCATGCACCAGGCCTCTAGTATTTTATAAAGCTCCATAGAGGATATCTATGGTTAAAATTTTCTGTCAACTTAAAAAAATTACAATTTACAAAAGACAAAGCACTGCCTCTCATTCTGTTGTTGTACCTTATTATCTCCATTTTACAGATGAGGAAGCTGAGGCCCAAGTTAATTAACCCCAGGCCTCTGGTATCTGAAATCCCTTGCTTAGCAGAAGATATAAGAAGGTTCTAGTAGGAAATGTCACTTGTTACCTTATTCCCTGTGTCATAAACTGCCAACTGATTACCAAATACAAGTTCACATCACCTTTCTGACACAGACGAGATGGAGGCTTTGCAACATGTAGCTTTCAAGGTCATCATAGTGGTTTGTGGATCCCAGACAGCCAAAGGGAAAGTAAAGACCATGTAGGAGTAGGCATGAGAGATTCTTATCTGTGCTGTTTCTGGAAATGGCTTAATCAGTTTGTTTACATCCCATGACCAGAACTCAGTCTTTGGCTACATCTAACGGCCAAGTGTGGGTCACACTCACACAAGCCCACACTCTTCCTCACCATGGCCTTCTACTTCTGGTCAAGGATGGAGTAAGATATGAAGCAGTGAAGAATTATCTCTGTCTCTTTAGGTCTTCCTTTTTACAAAGAACTAATTTTTTATTTTACATCCCCAACCATGCATGTAACTCCCACTCTTACAGAGATAATAATTCTTTGCTACTTCACTAGGTTCTCCCAGAATGGGAGATGTTGAGAAGCTCTTGAAAACTGTTATGTTTTCTCTGCTTTAGAGCTCCCTCCAAAAAAAAATTTAGAACTGCTTGTTTTAACATTGGTTAATGGGAAAAGAAAAGGACTTTATGTTATATGACTTCGATGAATGTCTCCATTGCCCACAGAATTAAAAAATATAATTATTCTAAACTTGGTTTTCAGGGTTTCAATTGGCTGTTTTTGTTTTCTTCCTTTCCAGTCTTATCTTCAAAATTGCAAGTTTTCTCTATTTCTACCCCATGTTTTCCTAAGTCCACATTTTATGCACACTATTTTCTTTGTCTCTAATGGTTTTCACCCTTACAATTGCCATCTTTCTAAGAACCACTTCCTGGTTCTCCCAATCTCTCTCTCTCTCTCTCTCTCTCTCTCTCTCTCTCTCTCTCTCTCTCTCTCATAAATATTTGTAGCCACATTACTTCTCTTCTGTATTATAATCTTTTCTAAACCTTCCTTATCACCCCAATTAAATTCTATATTCCTTCAGTGGCAGGGGGGATTGGACTTCTATAAGACATAGAATTAGGGTTACAAGGCAAATTTATCTATGTTTACACACTCCCAGAAGACCAAGGGACATGATTTTTTACTACGAAAAAGTTTGTAAGTATATGAGTCCAAAAAACATTTGCTGGGTTTTATTTGTTTGATTCACTTTTGAGGTCACTTTAACATTAAGGTTATTTCACTCTGTTAATATATTAGTTAAAACTGAGCACCAAATATATATATATATATATATGTAATTTATTACTGTAGTACTGTCCTATTACTGCTGTCATTAATTACCATGAATGGTGGCTTAAAACAAAACAAACAATATCTTTTCGTTCTGGTGGTCAGGACTGAAATGGGCCTCCATGGACTAAACCAAGGGGCTAGAAGGACTGCATTCCTTCTAGAGGCTCTAGAAGAGAATGCTTTCCTTGCCTTTTTGACTTCTAGAGGCCGCCTGCATTGGTGGCATCTTTCCCCATTTTCAAGCCAGGAGCATATCATCTTCCAGCTTCTCTCTCATCAAGTGCCATCTCAAGATTCTTTAATCAATCGCAGCTGCAAAGTCTCTCTTGCCATGTAAGGTAACATTAACACAAGTCCAAGGATTAGGATGTGGACATCTTTGGGGGCATTACCACAGGCGTCAAAACAAATCTGTGGCCTAGATAAGTATTTGTAATCAGAATTTTTATAGAATTTTCTCCTAGAAGAGGAAATAATAGTGAATAACAACTCAAGGCTCTTTTCCTCCCTCTTTGGTGTCACCAGGAGAACTTGGGGTTTGGTCCTAATATACAAGAAATGCCATGGAAGTTGTGATGTATTTTCAAAGCTCCTAGCTAAAGCAACTTTTTCATGTTGATTCTGTAACACATTATTCAGTTAACTACTAAAACACACTTAATCACGGTACATTATAAAGCTATGAAGTATTTACAATCAGATGTCTAAGGCAGATGTCATAAAGTATATTTGTTGCACGTTTCCTCAAATTTTGTACATTTCCTCAAATTATGGATTCCCCAACACTCAAACTGTCAATCGCAGCTGCAAAGTCTCTCTTGCCATGTAAGGTAACATTAACACAAGTCCAAGGATTAGGATGTGGACATCTTTGGGGGCATTACCACAGGCGTCAAAACAAATCTGTAGCCTAGATGAGTATTTGTAATCAGAATTTTTATAGAATTTTCTCCTAGAAGAGGAAATAATAGTGAATAACAACTCAAGGCTCTTTTCCTCCCTCTTTGGTGTCACCAGGAGAACTTGGGGTTTGGTCCTAATATACAAGAAATGCCATGGAAGTTGTGATGTATTTTCAAAGCTCCTAGCTAAAGCAACTTTTTCATGTTGATTCTGTAACACATTATTCAGTTAACTACTAAAACACACTTAATCATGGTACATTATAAAGCTATGAAGTATTTACAATCAGATGTCTAAGGCAGATGTCATAAAGTATATTTGTTGCACGTTTCCTCAAATTTTGTACATTTCCTCAAATTATGGATTCCCCAACACTCAAACTGATGCTTTCAAGAATGTTAGTGGAAACAAATCTTTCCTTAAGTTTGTTTTTTATTTTTCATTCTAAACATTCTGTTTTCTAAAATGACATAAATAACCCTAGTTTGTGAATTTATTTTTCAGTTAACATTCAGTCTTTTGGCTCTATCATTTCTGTACAAACAAGGTGGCCTAGTTATTCTTGACCAATTTTGGTATGGTTACACCATAACTATACCATAATTTCAGTTCATAGCTTGATGTGTATTTTCAAATATGTATATCTATAGCTCTATAGTTCTCTGTAGATAGATTATAGAACAGTGGTTCTCAACCTTCCTAATGCCGCGACCCTTTAATACTCCGGGTACTCATATGT
>NW_006383012.1:835989-842714 GCF_000327345.1 Myotis davidii | reverse complement strand
CAGCAAGAGCTGGAGACTAGAGCTCAGAGGTCATCTGGTAGGCAATCCCATGGCCTCATGGACTAACCAGTTTCACATTGTTATTAAATTCCAGACTACCTACTTTGATGGCTATTATGTGAATGTGGGTCTTTGTTATAAGAGCACCAGCTGGCAGAGTGCCACCCTCTCTACAGAATCTCAGAGCCCATGCCTATTGAGCATATAGGTCAATGGCATTATTTTTATAATGAATGAATTGCTCGTTTGCTTATCATCTAGGACATTAATGCCAATGACACCCAGTAGGGTTTTGAACTTCTAGATCATGCTACAGAACTATCTATGTTATATAGCTTAATAATTAAGGATCTGACCCAGTCATGATTTTAATCACCTTTTCATGGTTTATAAGATGGATGTTTGGATTGGAATTTAGTTGTGAGTACTCTCTGTGTGCCAAAGGCATTCTAATTAAATATTTGAGTTTATTACTATTAGTTTCAGCCTTCCTAATTAAACTAAACAGACTATTACCTAAGGATGGAGCCTCAGTATTTGCCAGCTATACCATGTTTGTGAATCCAAAGACAACTCTACAGCTTTCCCATATCCTTTTCTTCCATTGAAATCCCACCCAAACTTCAAGGTCATGCTACTAATAATACTGCATCCACCTGAATCCTGCTCCTCAGATGGCTTTGACAGTTGTCTACTCTCAATCCTTAAGTCTTTCTATGTGTCTAATATGAATTATGTCACATGTTGCCTTCTATAACAACCATCCATACATATTAGGTATTAAGTTACTTAAAGGCAAAGATGCTCCCCAATACGTAATTTGTAGAGCACATTGTATATACCTGGTATATTGATGTTGCCTTTCATAAATTTCAGGAGAGTTCCTGAGATTCCTAACTGAGGCAGTGCCTCCCACGTTGCCTTGACTCTGTGGAAAAATGTGCTTCCCGTGTTAAAGCTGGTTCGGGTCTTCTTGCCAAGATAATAATAAACATGAATCCAGGCGTCTCGATTGAGAAGGTTTTTAGCTGAAATCATTTCAACCCCAAGTGTTAAAATGTGTTAAAATAGCCAAAAATAACAATGAATGTCAAATATAAGGGATTTCTTTTTAAATTTTTTTGGCAGTTATTTTGTTCTTCTAACAGAGACAGACTGAGAGGAGCAAGACTTGATTTTATTTGTTGGTTAGTTATTGGTTTTCTTGCATGTTTTACTACCTGCATAAAAAAATCTTTAATAGTAGTTGCTATAAGGAGATAATATAAAGGGGTTGTGATATAGACTTTAATAGTTTACAAGACAGAGAAAAATAAAGACGATCTACATCAATAGAACTATGAACAAGAATGGAATGAACATCTCTTTCCTATACCAGGCCCTGTGCCTCTTTTTTTAAAAAAAATACAATTTTATTGATTTCAGAGAAGAAGGGATGATGAGAGAGAATCATTGATTGGCTGCCTCCTGCACGCCCCCCACTAGGGATTGAGCCCAAAACCCAGGCATGTGCCCTTGACCAGAATGGAACCCAGGACCCTTCAGTCTGCAGGCTGATGCTCTATCCACTGAGCCAAACCAGTTAGGGCCTGTGGCTCTTTTTTTAAAATGTGGTTATTTCTATAGCACTACATGAAGAGAACTGTTCTAAGTGTTTTATGCTTAATGGAAGCTGATCTATCCACTATTATAATCTTCACTTTCCAGAGAAGTAAATCAGAGTTATAACAAGAGGATTATTTTTTCCCTTTTGGATCTCAGAAGCAGCAAGTTAAACATCTTCTTTAGCACAGAATCCATCCTATATAATAAAAGGGTAATATGCAAATTGACTGAACAGCAGAACAACTGGAATGCCCATGGCCCCTCATCCCAGCCAGTCCACCCCTGATGGCCCCCATTTGGGCGGGTCAGCTGGGCCCCCACCAGTGCATGAATTATAGCACTGGGCCTCTAGTGATTATCATAATCGACCTGTGCAACAAAAGTGGGTTCTTACCTGAGAGGAATTGTCCTGGGACAGGGAATGGCTTCTCCTAATATCAGTTTATCAATGTCTTAAACAGTCATCATAATGAAATATAACCTGAAAAAAAATGTCATAGGGACCGTATTTAGACTTCTTTTAACTGAAATTCTGACCTTTATCTAGCTCTAAAGCTTAAAATCACTTAGCCAACAAACTCCATTGTCATCAATTACATGCTGTGGAGAACATTTCCCATCATCTCTTGCTTGTGTATTCTTCCCATCCCCCACCTGTCAGAGAAGGTGCACATTTCCACAATTTAAGTAACTCCAGTTTAAGTTCACTCCTATCTCCTTTGGCTCACTTTTACTGTGCTAAAGCAGTAAAAGCTCTTCAATCAGACATACTTCCAACAAATGAAATGAGAAAAAAAGTGTATGGAAGTGTGTAAAATGATCTACTAGACTACTTAGGTATTTGTTTCCATCTGAATTTTTCTGAAACACCCCCACCTCCTTGAAAGTAATATTTGAACACTTTACAAAATGATTTGCCTTATTTCTTTAAAGTGCAAATGGGGAGTGGGGTGGGCGGGGGGAGGCTGTCTTAGTATCTATGTGTGTTTTTTTGTTTGTTTGTTTTAGGAAACTGTGTCTCATTTCACACTTTTCTCTTTAAAATGGTAACTCCATGAAGCAGGTGGTCCCCAGTGTCATAATTACATTTCCTCAATTTTTCGAGTGCAGTCCTAGAAATAACTGTCAGAACCTTTAGTGGTGGAGGGCAAGAGAAGTGAACATAATTGCCTCCTTGTCCTGGAGGCCCAGGTCTGCAAGAAAGATCTTAAGAAATGCTACATCTCTGCCGATTACATGCCTTTCAATAGTCAGTACCATCTCCTTTCCGTGAGAACCAAACATGAGAATCTTGGAGGGGAAGTGGGGAGAGGCAAACCAAAAGCTAGAAATCTAGGCATAGCATCATATTTTATTGTTAATAGTATGGAGAGTAGGAAACAAACAATAATTCTAGCAATATTATACCACAAATATAAGCCAGTATCCTACCTGGAATTAATTTTTAAGTTTTTTTTTTCTTTTTGGCCAATGAGCAACCATCATTATCAAGTCCCAAATCTGAAACATCCTGACACTAAATAAAACCTAAGACCTTCTGAAAGATGGCCAAAGCCACAAAAACAAATGCGTTCACCATTATATTTTGTATTACTAACCTGGAAGCTACACAGGGACAATTTAGATGATAAAATATTTTTGTTTTTGGCTCAAAGAATTTGAAGTCACCGATATAAGGGAGAAAGGACACTCAATTGTGGCAAAATTCTGAAGAACAAATGTTCAGATTAGGAATAGTTTAAAGGGACTTTATAGCAAAAGAGGATTAAATGATAATATAAACTAGCTGAGCCATTGGGCTGGCCTGGCCACTGCCTCCGAGGTGCCCATGCCTGGGAGCGGCAGCAGGCACTGGCCTCCGATCCAGGGGTTTGGAGGTTATCTCTGCTCTCGATGAGTCCCAGATTGGAGAGTGTGCAGAGGCTGGGCTGAGGGACGCCCTCCCGTGTACAAATTTCGTGCCCTGGGCCTCTAGTGAATATATATATATATATATATAGTATTGGAGATATTAAATGACATGATTTTGTACATGCAGTATTGTTATTTATTGGTTTTGGGCTTTTTAAACACTTTGAATAGTGAATGAATCATTCCATATCATTCCATGTTGTTCTTGGGAAACATTGTCCTACCTTGATTTCTGAGTCAGAAATGGTCAGGAAACCATTAGCAAAGTCAAGTTCACAACCATATTTCCATTTAAATATCAGTAAAGTTCCAGTCAGAAGGCAAACCAAGACCTCCTATTTTAACAAAAAGCATTTCATATAGTATATTGTTACCCAGGTATTAGAAAACTAAATAAAACAAAAACATACTTCCAAGGTATGACACAGCCAGTGATTGAGGAAACAGTTACCACCCCTCAGACCTGGGAGAACAAAAGGAAGAAGATGGGAGAGATGGGGCCCCACAGAGCTGAGACTCAGCCTTCAGAGGAAGGGTCCGCAATGGATCAGAACTGGTATCTCAGAATCTCAAGAGAAGCACTCCCATCAAGATGGAACACAGACCTCCAGAGGGGGCAGTAGGACACTAGTTTTGAGGCATGGGACTAATCCTGACACCAAAACAAGCTGCAACTGCCCAGCTGAACAGATTCTGTATTAACACAAATAGCAAATAGAAGTTCATTGGTCATTCTTGCCTTACAGACTCCTTCTAGCTCCCCCTGGTGGTGGAGCCCATCAGGAAGCCAAAGGCAAAAGAGAAATGTAATTTGCCCAGTCCCAAGGCCCCCAGCATCAGAGTAGGAAGGGGTGGGTTCTAAAAGAAGAAACACATGGTAATCACCACCTACGGAATAATTTGAATAACCCCAATATCAAAACAAATCACATTTGCTACCTAAAAGCAAGAATTAAAAGATATACTTTGGCATTGGCTCAAAGCTTATTTAATGTGTGAATAGCTTCCCATATTAATGTGTAGAGGAGACTTTGTTTTTCTTTATGGTAGCACAATTAAGAATAAAATAATTATGTACTTTTTAAAAATCTGTCCTAATTAAGAGGAAATGAATTTTGCAGTAATAAACATGGTGAGATTCTGGAATTGGTGACTAAGTATTTGCTGAATTTCTGTGCATGCGATATTCAAGAAAAGAATGTACCATCTGGATAAGAAGAATGAGCTGTGGAGGAAGGAGGAGGTTCGCTGGATAACCTTTAGAATGCCTTCCCACTCTCGGTGGCATTTTTGTATATGTTTTTTAAATCAATGTTCATTTTGTTTCCTTTTAGAATATCTATCTTCATCACCACCAGAGCCTGTATTTGCATAGGGAGTTGAACTTCAAAAAAAATTCACAGTTGTAATCATTGCCTGTGGTTGCCATTGCAAATTACCACAAATGTAATGGCTTAAGCAATACAAATTCGTTATCTGGAGGTCAAAAGTCTGAATGGATCTCTCTAGACTAATATCAGGGCATTGGCATGGCTGTGTTCTTATTGGGGGTTCTCGGGAGGGGGGGAATAAGTTTCTTGCTATTCTTAGCTCTAGAGACCACCCACATTCCTTGGATAGTGGTTCTCATTCTCCATCTTTAAACCCAGCCACTCTTCATATCTTTCACCATTGTTTTAAAACATTGTTCCCTTTTGTAAAAAATAGGTTTATTGATTGCAGACAGCAAGGGAAAGGGAGAGGGAGATAGAAACATCAATGATGAAAGAGAATCATCAATCAGCTGTCTCCTGCACACCCCACCCTGGGGATTGAGCCCATAACCTGGACGGACATGTGCCCTGACAGGGAATTGAGTTCCTGGTTCATAGGTTGACATCAACCACTGAACAACACAGGCTGGGCACATTGGTCCCTTTGACCACAATGGGAATGGTTATTTAATGTTCAGGGCCTGTGTGATTAGATTAGGCAGACCTGGATAAGTTATTTATTTCTAGTTCTTTAACATAACCACACATGCAAAATCCCTCTTCCCAAGTACAAAGATGTTAATATTGTCACAGTTTCCAGGAATTAGGATAAAATGTAAACATCTCTGGAGACCATTATTCTACCAAATCCTTTGGAGCAGCACAGCCAGCTCGTAGGACTACCAGGCAGGAACTCTTTGGGTAAGGCCACTGTAACATAGACAAATACAGAAATTTGCTAAACGTCATCAAGCTGATGGCAAGAGCCTGAACTAAATGTACATTTCACACAATTTGTTTTTTGTAATGATGTCATGGAATTTTAAGTGCCAACATTTAAAATCATCCAGCCCAGTCTTCTATTACACAGGTGAGGAAACTGAGGCCTGAAGAATTAGTGGCTCACTCTATACTACATGCTGGAAAGGAGCAGACCCAGTACTTTAAGAGAGTATAAGAAAAACAAAAGCAGAAAATCTACATTTATTACTCCTCTATAACATTGCCCCATTTCTTTATAAGCTATCTGAATCATAAAATTCACAGTTAATGATTTTAGGGGCAGCTGAGCATATGTCCACACATAGACTTGCTGTCGAATACTCTTCACGTGCACAAAGCTGGCTCTATTGTGTGTTTTTAGAATTTTTGTACTTGGACCAAATTGTTTAAGGCTTGATCCATGTGTAAACAGTATGCTGAGCAAGTACAGCCCCTGACATGATCAAAACACAGCTTTATTTTTGTTTTTCAGCATCTCTCTCATGTGTGTTTAATTTTTTTAAATATATTTTATTGATTTTTTACAGAGAGGAAGGGAGAGAGACAGAGTCAGAAACATCGATGAGAGAGAAACATTGACCAGCCGCCTCCTGCACATCTCCCACTGGAGATGTGCCCGCAACCCAGGTACATGCCCCTGACCGGAATCGAACCCGGGACCCCCCAGTCCGCAGGCCAATGCTCCATCCACTGAGCCAAACCGGCTTCGGCCAATTTTGATAATGTTTCTGCGCCCTCTGGTTGAAAACTTCCAAGTCCATGATACTTTTGCTCACTTCTTTTGGCTAAAACATCCTAAAGCTGCTATACATAACAGACTGACTCTAATTCAAACATGAGAATGTTAAGATATTCATGCAAACTTGGGATTTGACTAATATTAAATGCCCTCACCTTCCCAGCCTGCAGAAGCCTGGACCTCCTGGAGAGGGGCATGGTTGACTTTTTTATGTC
>NW_006383012.1:823318-835953 GCF_000327345.1 Myotis davidii | reverse complement strand
TGCATTGGCCTCACCGCTTTGCTAGTTAATTTCTGACTCCTACACAGCTGGAGCAGAGTGAGGGGCGGGTGGCATAGAAAAGTGTCATCTTGTTTAAATGGAAGTCTCATCCGCTACTTTTCTGCTTCCTGGGCAACTGTTTAGAGCTGATCCTTTCTCTTTGTTTTTTGTTTTGTTTGCTGTTGTGATTGTTGTTGTTGTGATCCTTTCTCTTTGGATGCTGGCTGAGACTCTGGAGTTTCTTTACAGGGCCCATCTATCTATAGATCTTGTAGCCTGGCATTATATTGTGAATGGAAGCTTGCCCTAACTTGAGCAACCCCTAGACATCAGGGGTTATTCCTCAGTTTTTGCTGCTGAGATCTGAAGCTCTTATTTCTGAAATTTCTTGGTGGCACCACTAGACTGGACCCAACATGACTCCAGAGTGGGTATTATTCTCTCACATGGCCCCCTGCTGGCCCCATACATAGCCTGTGTATTGACCGATTCTTGAAGTGCACGCTTATTACAAGAATGCCACAAAACAGTCCTTCCAGCACTATCCAGATTTCATGGATGTGAGTTAAACTGGTAATCTTTGATCACAGAAATCATATATTACATTTTCTGAATTCTCGGGAACACACACACACACACACACACACACACACACTCTTATAAGCAGAAAGTTCCAAGCATTGTACTAGTTTACATCATTTCCTTTGAACATTTGCATATATTAATTAGGAAAGTTACTTTGGAATTGTTCATCTATTGTATCTTGGTGCCTAGTTGAAACATCACCTTTAATGAACTTTCCCATGCGATTCTTTGCCAACTTATTAAAATCCATATTGTAGAGCAGCTGTTTTCAAAGTTCCGTGTGCAATGCGATCCCCTAGAAAGTCCATAAACTTTCTTTTTCTGATTCAGTGAGTCTCGGGTGAGAACAAATAATTCACATTTCCAATAAGTTCCCAGGTGATGCATCACTGCTGGTTGGGGGACCACAGACTGAGAGCCCTTGATGTAGGACTGCAAGATGACAGGGCACCTCTGCTCTGGAACATTGGGAAGACAGAGAAAATTCCTACGTTTGAAATTCTTATATAAGAGTTTTAAAAATGTAACTTTTCCTTCCATCCTTTCTGATCCTGATGCTACATTTAGTTAGAAACTGTGTTACCAAACTGCAAGTGATTCCATATATTTTATCAATCCTCCTATTTATTCAAATATTCAGGAAACACCTACTGATCACCCCAATGTTTCACGAATTTTTTCTCTGGGACAGTGTTTCTCCAAGTGTGTTCTTGCTACTGGTGGAAGTGGGACTCTTGTGGTGTCATGAGAAAAGGCATTTTCAGGGACCGAGAAGGGAGGGTGAGGTCTGGTGATAAGACTTATTTGGGTGAAAACAAAGTGCTTGGGTTTCCAGTGTCCCATATCTACCCATCCTGCCATGGATAATCAGGGCCAGATAAAGTTTGTGTATTCCATCTATAATTCAGAAGAAATGTTTATACAATTATTATAAAGATAATGTTTTCCAGAGCCTCTAAATAATTTTATTTTGTCTGAGATCCAAATAAAAGTACAAAGCATGGAGCCAAACAAGACTAAAAAACCGAGAGAGAGAAAGAGAGAGAGAAAGACAATAGAAACCGGCCCATACACAGGTGATTCACAAAACAGGCACTTGAGAATAAGTAGAATAAATATGCTCTAAAAAAAAAAAACAGAATAAAGCATGAATAACACCAGAAGAATCCTGTGGTCTATAAAAAGTAGTCAATTAAAAATTCTAAAACTTAAAAGAAAATGTAATTTTGAACCTAAGAATTAAATAAAAGAGTGTAATAGAACAAAATATTATTTAATTGGAAATTATGTCAGACTAATGTAAGCAGCTTAATGCTCAGAGAGAAAAAGGATGAAAGCACAAGAAAAGAGCACAATAGTATAAAACACTTTTAATTGCAACTCAGAGAGGAGAGGAAGATTCATAAGCAATCCTTGAGAAAATGCTGGTCAATACTCGTCCAAAACTGGCAAAAGAGGGAACTATAGCATTAAGAATGAATAAAGATCACGGAATCATGAGGTCCTACCCTGATTCCATTTCTTAATTAGTATTCTGGATGCCTTAGATTGGTCGTGTGACTTGCTTTTATCTCATAGAGGGTTGAGTGAGCTTTTGGGTTCTTGATTTTGGGCTCAGCCATGTGACTTGCTTAGGCTAATGAGATAATCTGTATATATAAAAGGCTTAGCAACTGTCCAACCATCCGACCACCTGGTACATATGACATGCACTGACCACCAGGGAGCAGATGCTCAACACAGGAGCTGCTGAGCTACAGTGGCAGCAGTGGTTCTTGGGTGACACACCCCTGAACCAGAGAGGAGGGAGCCCGATTCCTTGCAGGGCTGTGTGATTCCACCTTTGGCCGTAGGTTATGTTGTTGCTGGGGCACTGTTGGCCCCGAATCTGGTTTACTGCCAAGCTGTGGTGACTTGGCAGCCGCAGTTCTCAGGTGATGCACCCAGGAACCAGAGAGGAGGGAGCGCCGCTCCACTTCCTTTCAATGTGCACGAATCTGTGCACCAGGCCACTAATAGCACATAAGACGCAGAGGAGACCTGAAATATACTTTCACACATGGGCTTCTCTTCTGATTCTTCTGGTAGAACCATGGAAGAATGTATCTCAGACAGCCTAGCTCTCCAAGGGGATGGCAAACACATAGAGCACTTATGCAGGTAATATACCTCCATTAGGTGTCACAGAAGACAAAAAAGGGAGCCAAGATTTTCATCTCACCAGGCAATAATGAGACATTCCTTCCCCCATAATGAAGACGTTATAGGGAGCCTGGACTTCCTCTACTGAAGTAATGAGGAGTCCCTCCCTCTGCCTGCTGAGGGGGTTACAGAAGGTCCAGGGGAGAGTGAAGACTTTCACCACTGTCTGGTGGTAACAAGGCCCCCTCTCTCAGGAGTCATTAGAGACTATGCAGAACTGTACTAGGAACTCCTACTCTCCCAGCCAGCGAGGTATGAGTGTGGCAAAATGAAGAACCAGAACCTCCACGCCACCCACCAGTAACAGAGAAGACACCCTATGGTGTCAACGAGACTGAGGGGAACCTGAAATTTTTCTCCCATCTGGCAGTTATGAAACAGCATGTCTCTTTTCCTATTTGGAAGAAGAAGCTAAGCCACCAATTTAAACAAGAGCCAGAGTCTCATAACATAATGACACACATGTCTAGGTTTCAATTAAAAAAAAAAACCAACTCTCTTCATACCAAGAACCAGAAAGATCTCAATCTGGATGAAAAAAAAAAGGCAAACAATAGATACAAACATCAAGATGTGACAAAAATGTTAGAATTATCTAATAGCAATTTTAAAGCTCCCATCTAAAAATACTCCAATGATCAATTATGAATACATGTAAAACAACTGTAAAAATAGAAAGTGTCAGCAACTACACAGGCATAGCAAAGAAATAAAAGATACAAAGAAAAACCAAGTGGAAATTTTAGAAATGAAAAATATAACAACTAAAATGCAAAACTCAATGAATTGGCTTAAGAGAAGAGTAGAGAGGATAGAAGAAAAAGTCAGTAAACAGGAAGAGATTGCTTCCATATCTTGGCTATTGTAAATAATGCTGCTGAGAAAGAAGAACAAAGTTGGAGGTATCACACTACCTAATATCCAAGTATACTACAAGGCTATAGAAATTAAAACAGCATGGCATTTGCATAAAAGCAGACATATAAATCAATGGAGCAGAAGAGAACCCAGAAATAAACTCATGCGTATATGGTCAATTAATCTACAACAGAAGAAACAAGAATATTCAATGGGATAAAGATAGTCTATTCAATGAATGGTATTGGGAAAACTGAACAGACTCATGCAAAAGAATAATATTGGATCACTTTTTTACATCTATACAAGAATAAACCCAAAATGGAATAGACTTTAATGTAAGAACTCAAAACCATAAAATCCTAGAGGAAAACATAGGCAGTAAACTCTTTGACATTGCTCTTAGCAGTATTTTTTTTGGGGGGGGGTGGAGGGGCTGTCTCCATGGGCAAGTGAAATAAAAGAAAAAATAAACAAGTGGGACTGCATCAGACTAAAGAGTTTTTGCACAGTGGAGGAAACCATCAACAAAACGAAAAGACAACCTACGGAATAGAAGATATTTGCTAATTAAACACCTTATAAGGGGCTAATAACCAAAATATATAAGGAACTCATAAAAATTAACACCAAGGAAACAACAAAAATATCTATTAAAAGTGGGCATAAGACCTGAATAGACACTTCTCCAAAGAGGGCATCCAGATGGCCAATAGATATATGAGAAAATGCTCAGAATCACTAACCATCCGAGAAATACAAAGTCAATTTTAAGGCAAGAAATAATTCTAGAAACTAGAAGGAGCATTTCAAAATCATAAAAGGATTGATTTTAAAGGATTATATGAAAATTCTAAATATATTCAACCCTAAGAACATATTTCAAAATATGTAAATATATAAAAATAAATGAAAACAAAAATTACCAATATCAGGAATCAAAAGGAGGGCATTAATATAAAGCTAACAGGTAGCAAAACAGTAGGACTAGTATAAGTAAACAATAGAAACAAATTTTTGGAAGATATTTGAAAAATTCTGATTCAATGTATATATTATTTGAAAAATACAATGTACCAAAATTAATGCAAAAAGAAATGAAAAATTTTAATACATATCTTTATTTACATCTAAAACTATATAAAAGAAATTGTGTATGTAAATACAATTTTTCCATAAATTAAACTCCAGATCCCTTCATCTGTTATTTCCTCCAAATACCTATGGGAAAAGCTAACACCAATCTTACACACATCCCCCCAGAAGATAGAGAAAGTGGGAACACATCAATTTGTTTTATGAAGCCAACATAACCGTGGTTCCAAAATCTGGCAATGGCAATGCAAAATTAAAGAATAAGGAAAATTAAAGAATAAGATAGATCATGAATATAATTGTAAAAAAAATTATAAGCAAATAAGATTCATCAATAAAATAATAGATTATATTTAAGGGGAACTTATTCCCGGAATGCAAGATTAGATTAACATTCAATAATCAAAACAAAGGAGAAAAATGGGTGGCCATTTCAAAAGATGCAGAAAAAGTGTGTAATAAAATGAAAACCTAGTTTTTATTTTATAAAATGTCAGCCAACTATAAATTAAAGAAAATTATTTAATGCCATAGCATCATTTGCAAAAACAAAAATCCCAATAAACAACATACTTCATAATGAAATAATGGAACCTTTCTCTCTGTTTTTCTGAGCTCACTGCAATCATATTAGTCAGCCCACTGCTACCATTTCTATTCAATATTATATTTGTCTTCCCAGCCAAAGCAAAAGCAATAAAGTATATGTTAGAAATATTTGAAAAAAAGGATATAGAAGTTTAATTTGCACATGATATGATCTGGAACATAAAAATTCTAAAATAGTCTAAGAAATATTAAAAGTAATAAGCAAAAACACAGCCCTAGGTATAAAGTTAATGTAATAATTTTATTTCAATATGCTATCAACATTTAATTGAAAATTAAGATCCTATATAATAAAAGCCTAATATGCTAAGTGTTCAGTCGTCTGGTCAGCTGTTCAACCAATCAAAGTGTAATATGCTAATGATATGCTAAGGCTGCTCAACTGCTTGCTATGATGTGCACTGACCACCAGGGGACAGACAGTCGACCAGTCGACCAGTCACTATGACATGTACTGACTATCAGGGAGCAGATGCTCCAACTGGTAGGTTAGCTTGCTACTGGGGTCTGGCTGATTGGGACTGAGCAAGATGAGCCGGACATGCCCTGGAGCTCTCCCACAGTCCTTCCCTGGCAGGCCAAACCTCCCGTGTCCCTCCCAGGCCCCAATTGTGCACTGGTGGGGTCCATCGGCCTGGCCCGTGACCTCTTGCAATCCGGGGATGCGAGAGCAGGTTTCAGCTCAATCCCACAGGCATAAAAAGCTAATGTGCAAATTGACTGAACAGTGGAATGACCGGTAGCTATGACAAACACTGACCACCAGGGGGCAGATACTTAACTCAGGAACTGCCCCCTAGTGGTCAGTGCACTCCCACAGGGCGAGGGCTGCTCAGCTAGAAGAAGCCAGGCTCATGGCTGGGGAGCACAGCAGCGGTGGCTAGAGCCTCTCCCGCCTCCACAGCAATGCTAAGTATGTCCAACTGACATCCTCTGAGGGCTCCAGGACTGTGAGAGGGTGCAAGCTGGGCTGAGGGACACACCCTGCCCCGAGTGCACGAATTTTGTGCACTGGGCCTCTAGTAAAGAGATAATATTCAGAGTGCCACAAAATACCTCCAATACCTGGGAATAATTTATTGAAAGAAGTGTAATGCTTTTACGCTGAAAACTTACAAATACTGCTGAAAGAATGCAAAGAAAATCTAAGTCAATGAAGAAAATAATATATTGGAGGACTCAATACTTTATAGATGTTATTTTTTCCCTAATTGATTTATGGATACAATGCAATCCCATTAAAACACCAGCATTTCTCTCTCTTCTCTCTTTTCATTAACAAGGTAATTCTAACACAATCTGAAAAAACTAAGTAGGAGACTTCACACAAGATATCAAGATCTATTATGAAGCTACAGTAACTAAGAAAAATCTTGTAAGTACACTGATTTCACATGGAAGCCTGCTTGACAAGAACCAAGATTCAGCAGTGTATTCCATCCTTTCCATCTGTTTCCAAAGCACAACTTCTGAGTTCCAACCCCCGTTCCTTAATCGTCTTGTTATATCTTATGAAGTATGGTGGTCTTTAAATTTTGTGCTGTATCTAGAAGGAAATAAACTTACTTTTTTAAAAAATTGACTGAAATTTACTTGTCTTCAGTCTAGGGAAGCACATAGAGAACAGTTGTCACCTTGAAGTAGAAATAACTTAAACAACAGCTGGCGTGTGTGGAGTATTTGCCCTGCGCCGTGTAGAACAGCTTCATACAGGGAAGGTGACATAACTTCCATTTACAGATTATGCAACAGAACTTCAGAAAGTCCAACGCTATTGTTCAGCTAGCAGAATGTCATATACAGGATTTAAAACTAGGATCTGGCTTCACAGTTGAGTCATGTATGCCCCACACTGCACGGCCTCCAAGCACCAGAGGCAGATAGACACAATAAACTTTGATCTTTTCTCCTCCCTTCCTCCGCCATGTACTTCTGTGTTGCTACCAGAGATTAACATACTGTCAGAGGTATCTGCTCAATGGTGCTAGTTACTCTTTGGTTTGTTTCTGCCTTTTCTTTGCAAGTTACTCTTTTTTAAAAATATATATATTTTATTGCTTTTTCAGAGAGGAAGGGAGAGGGACAGAGAGTTAGAAACATCGATGAGAGAGAAACATCGATCAGTTGCCTCCTGCACACCCCGCACAGGGGATGTGCCCACAACCAAGGTACATGCCCTTGACCGGAATCGAACCTGGGACCCTTCAGTCCGCAGTCAGGTGCTTTATCTACTGAGCCAAACCGGTTAGGGGGCAAGTTACTCTTGTGCTCTGAGAACACCTCATGATGATCTTACTTCTCAGTAGTTGCTGAATGTGTTATAGGGTTGTATTCAGCAGGGATGTTATGCCCTAGAAATCTATAGAACTTGGCTTCAGTATTAACGTCATCCATTTTGGGATTAGGTCTATGGAAAAGAGACAAAAATAACCAAGAGTTCTTGTGATATGGGAGCTTTTGGTTGTCATCTCAGCGGCCCTCAACCTATTTGGGGGCTAGCTTTCTGTTTCTTTTGTCTTCTTGCATCTAGTCAGGACTCCCAGAAGAACAGAAGTGAAATGCGCTCCAAGTGTGTTTCTTTCTCTTTGTACTTTGAAGGAGAAGGGAATCGAAAAGGATTATGATGTTGGTTTTGGGATTTATACCTGAAAGCCTTTTTATGTTGGATGAACAGACGAGAAGAGGACAAGAGAGGGAGATGATAAAAGTTACTTTTCATAGTTTCCAGATCATTTTAAGACTATATTGAAAATTTTAAATACAGTTTAACTAAGACCTTTGGTCAAGGTGTATTTTTTAAAGTATATTTTTATTGATTTCAGAGAGGAAGGGAGAGGGAGAGAGAGATAGAAACATTCTGCATGCCCCCTATTGGGGATCAAGCCCACAATCCGAGCATATGCTCTTGACCGGAATCGAACCTGGGGCCCTTCAGTCCTCAGGCTGACGCTCTATCCACTGAACCAAACCAGCTAAGGCTAAAAGTGTATTTTTAAAAGTCTAATAATATGTCTCTAAATAAACTTAGTCATAGTGTACATTTTATCTCTTCCACATTAACTATGACTCTTTAAATGGGAAAAGTATATGCATATATGAGTTCACACCATGACAGTAATATTATTTCATGCTTCTCTTCCTACTGAATTATACAAACTATTTTTTGAAACCTGAAATAATTGCATAAGCAATGCATAATAGCTAAACAAAAAAATAATGTGGAATTTTAATTCATATTGATACAAATTGGGGGTGGATTAGAGCTAAATGGAGGGGGAAAAGGCCAACAAAATTCAGTTCCAAGTTTTTTCTCTCTAATTCTATGACCTTAGATAAATTTCATTTTTATTCTGTAAGATGCAGGCAAAACCTGCCCCCTACCTATCTTTTGGAGCTGCTGCAAGATTTATTAAATGAGGGGGGAAACACTGTTTAGAGGACTGATGAAATAGGAGTTACATAAATACAAAGCAGTATTCTTATCTCTAAGAAGTGCATGAAATTGAATGAACTTTGACAACATCCTTATGAGTGAGGATGCTAATCTTAGACTTATTTTTACAGTTAAGAGGGCTCACCCCCTCCTCTTAAAGCCACATCTATTGGGTGTATGAGAAGAGGTACAATCACTGGACTCGTATTTGTTGATACCTGAAAATACTTTAAAGGAAAGTTTTTATTTTGTTTTGTTTTAATTCCATCACCCCTTTGGCAGGCCATGAGGAGTCTGCACGTTATTCTCTCATTTTCTTCCTTTTGTTCTTCATGAAATTGGTCTGAAATGCAAGACACCTTGTCTCAATGGTATCCAAGGGGAACCAAGGATTTTGAGAGCTATTAAGAGACATTGTTCTACTGATGAGACATATAATGTGATTTAGTGCAGCCACGGCCAAAGTGTCCATCAGATGTGGAGAGAAGAAGGAAAAGGGGGAAAGGAAAACCAATGTGACAGCTAGTGTCGTTCATGCTGTAAGGGTATGTGTGCAGCAAACACAGCACTCTCTTTAACATTCCTCTCCACCCTCATTGAATAAAAGCAAATATTAATTGGAGAATACATTTTCCCTTCAGCCTAAACAAACTTGCTTACTTATTTCCAAAATTGCTTGCTCAACATTACTGAAAATGATTCTAATTATAGTGCATGGCACATAGTAAATCATCAATAAACGTTATCTGCTACGAGTTGGATTAGGAGTAGAAATAGTGTTGCATAATGTCAAAAATATATTTGGAATAAGATACCTAGATTGAAGCCTTGTCTCTTACACTAACTTGCCTTGTGACTTTGAGTAGTTTAATGTAATCTGTAAAGTGTTATTTTATGATAAAATGATGGTATTCAACTGAAGTAAATTTTGAAAAAACAACACACAGAGACACACAACATATGTAAATATGTTAATCAGTAATTAAGTATTAATAAGGCCATTGTTTTCCTTTGTTAGATTAATTTCAGAGAGGAAGGGAGAGGGAGAAAGGATAGAAACATCAATGATGAGAGAGAATCATTGATTGGCTGCCTCCCACACTGAGGATTGAGCCCACAATCGGGCATGTACCCTGATGGGAAATAGAACTGTGATCTCCTTGTTCATAGGTAGACGCTCAATCACTGAGCCACACTGGTCGGGCAGTAAGGCCATTATTTTCTTTCTGCACACTTTGATGATGGCCATTGTAGAGATAAGTTGGAGGACAACAATTATGGAGTAGAGAGAGCTGTCAGGAGTTTTTATTGCTAGTCCAGGTGATGAAGGGTGGTAACTAGACTCAGGGGGCGGCCTATTTTTCATATGCACAGTGAAAGGCTCCTTATTGGAATTACAGATCCATGTTCTTTACTGGCCTTTGATATCAACTATTTTCCTAATAAATGATCCATGCTTCATGCATTGTGTTCATAAAACCTACTAGGGTGCTTAGTGGGTTGTTGGAATAAAAACACCTTGAATAGACTACCCCACTTCCCTCCATAATTAGCCTATTTCTTCAAGTCTTCTGGGACAAAAAGGATGGTCTAGGAAATTTCTGGCACTTTCCCTTTCTGCTTATTAACCAGAAAGTCATGGGGATCAGAGCCATAATATATAAAAATAAATTTGTTTATAAAAACATACACAATACAACACTTGAAGCCAATTTCATCCATATCTGTGTAACCTGCTTCTCAAATTACTAATTAAAATCAGGCAGTAAAAAAGTGTCTGCCTTCTATGAATTCTCAGCAAATGAACTGTAAATGCTTTCACTTTAAAGGGGTCATTGTGATAGGTATGTTTTGAAAGATGGAAGTTGTCAACTCTTTGGGGAGGAAAAATCCACTCTACTTGTACCAGGTCTTCCGGAACAACTTAATTTTGAAACCAAAAGAAATCTACATTTCGCAATGATAGATGAAGACCGGAAAATTCTAATCCACTGATTTCTTTTCTTCTGTTTCACTTGTCTCAGTCCTATATGTGGATGGGAGCTTATTTGGGTTCTCATTCTTGAATCTGGTTTTCCTCTTTTGGAGGAATTCTCACGCAGGTATCCAGACTGGAAAGAAGCGTAGCAGGCCATGGAAAGGAGGCATTAAGCAAATGATTATGCAAAGCTCTGAAAACCTTTCAGAAAGAGGAAAACAGCTGTCCTGGGCTCTGACAAAGAGCACTTGCAATTTGGGGAGGAGAGAGGACCTCTGGCTCTCCCCTCCCCCTATCTAGAAGCCACACCTGCCAGGCTCTGTTCCTTTCACAGGAAGGCTCAGGTGTGTGCACTAAAGGTGCCTCTGGAAGCACAGAGTGTGTCTCCCCTAATGACAAAGAGGACCCTTGCTTGTCCTCTTAAATACACACATTTATAGGCAAGGAGCCTGCCCTCCTAGGATTTGTCCTAAGAACAATAATTTAAATTATTTTTTGTAGCACAGCTCTGGGTTGGATTGCTATAAGGAATTCCTCTTGGAAAACATTCAAAATAAAGGGTTAATATTAATTAAAGAATAATTGTCACTCTGTTAATTTCAAGCTGGTCCCATCACAAACTCAGAATGCAGTAAGGTTACCTCTGCAAGTGGGAAAATGGGCAAAAATCGAATTCAAAATTGGAAATTGTACTGTTTTGCTGTGGCGTTCATTTATTCAGTCAGTCAGCCTTCATTGAATAATGTAATAGTTGCCGTCTGAGGGGAAGCGTTAGTAGGCACATGAAGACTACAAAGAAATGTGAAGGTATTTCAACCCTTAGAAGCACACTTTCTATTTGAAAAAGGCTTGGAGATTGAGAAATTCTTTGTCATTTTCAAAGCCCATTCACCTGCTATAAATCTTCATCTGAACTTTTGAACAGTAGCAGGGGAGCGGGGCGGGGCGGACATTATAATCATGCCACTGCATAATTTTAGGAATGGAAAGAATTTCAAAGGGCTTCTAATGCTACCGCTTCAGTGGTTCTCAACCTTCCTAATGCTGCGACCCTTTAATACAGTTCCTCTTGTTGTGGTGACCCCCAACCATAAAATTATTTTCGTTGCTACTTCATAACTGTAATTTTGCTACTGTTATGAATCGTAATGTAAATATCTGATATGCAGGATGTATTTTCATTGTTCGCGACCCACAGGTTGAGAACCGCTGAAGCGCGTAGGGGAGCCAGAGATTGCCACTTGTCTGAGGGCCGGCTCAGCAGCGCTGGGCTAGGCACCAATGACCGGATCCGTGGAGCGCCACGCCCCCTTTCCTGCATTTAATCCCATAGGGATCTATAATACATACAAGACATCTATAATACATGAACCCACAACACATACTCCTTGGATTCATGACTTAGATTTCTTACCACGTAGGGCACTGTGTCAAGCCCTCAAGATGAAAACAACATAAACTGGTCCCTGCTTGCAACTTGCTCACAATCGGGTCTTCCTGTCCTCAGTGAGTTTGCAGTCTCCTAGCAAAGCCGAGATGCGCGCCCTCCACAGGCGGGGAGTTGGGGTTCCCGGGCAGCGAGTGCCTTTGGAGGTCAGGAAAGGGATCTGAACGTGAGAATTGATGGGAATCCTCCCCGCCCCCGCTCATCACTTAATTACATCATTCTCCGCTGTCGCCTTTCGGGCCTGGACACAGCCTCTGCTCACGGGCAGGTCAGGATGCCACCGCACGGAGACAAGGAAGGGGGAATCCAGGCGCCCAGCTAGCCCTCTTTTCTAAAGTGGAAAAGACCTGGGTGGGGAGCGGGGAGAGAGCCGCAGAGACCGATGGAAACAGCAAACCGGGAATCGTCCCCCACGCAGTGACCGCTCC
>NW_006383012.1:822460-822699 GCF_000327345.1 Myotis davidii | reverse complement strand
ACCCGGACAAAGCCACCCGCTTCCGGATGGAGGAGCTGAGGCTGACCAGCACCACGTTCGCCCTGACCGGCGACTCCGCGCACAACCAGGCGATGGTCCACTGGTCTGGCCACAACAGCAGCGTGAGTAGAAGGGGACTGAGGGCACAGCGGGGGCGAAAGAAGGAAAGGGTTAAAGTCGGCTGTGTGATCTGATGGAGAATTTGGAGAATGGGGTTTCTGGACTGAAAAGATGCTGCA
>NW_006383012.1:807250-822449 GCF_000327345.1 Myotis davidii | reverse complement strand
GTTACCTACAGGGAGTTCCCCCCTTTCACTCCCCCCTCCCCCTTCCCACCACAATCAGAGTCCTCTCCATGCCCCAAAGGTTTACACAGAGCAGGCAAGTCCTGTTCTGCTTCTCTGGTCGCACTGGTGTAGTAGGATGGATCTGAAGAGCAGACAGCGGGGCTTAAAGTATTCTGCATGTGGTGGTGAAAGAGTTAACTTTCCAGGCTTCCAGGCAGGCAGGCATTCCCTCAAGTGACTTTCCCTTTACTTGCTAGACTTATGGATGAGCGCAAATAAGATCAATCCGACTTTATTTGAGGTTTTTTTTTTCTTTTATTTTTATGCAGAGCTCCTTAGCCACCCCCCACCCCGTTTCCCCCCAACAAGGGAAGAGAAGTGCAGTGGGTAGATAAGGTGGTGTCTGTTTCTGGGGACCCCGTGGGTGCACGTTTCAGGAGGGGAACCCCCAGCATCTTCTCACAGCACCAGCCAGTGTGTTTGGAGAGCTGGGGCTTTCCAGCCTGTGAATGGGTGCTTGTTTTCTTGGCAAAACCAGTCCCAGGAAGATCAGATATATCCCAGTGACAACAGCTCCCTGTTCTCTCCCATCGCCTGACCTCCTCTGGGGAAGAGCACAAATAAAGACTTAGCCCCCACCCCACCCCCCTTATGAAGGGGGAGAGGGGTTGCCGGGTTCCAGGAGGCTGACACTGGGGGGAGTGAAAGTCCACGAGTATTGGTCCAGTCCCTGAAGGTTTTCGATTTTTGGAAAAGCCTGTCTGTCTGGAATCCCAGGTAGCGATTCCCGTTGGAGCTGCACCTGGAAACCTCAATGAGCTGGAATAGTAAAGAGCCAGCTGAAGAGGATGTAAAAGTGTGGAAACTTCTCTAGGCTGCCATTAAGCAGACAAGAAGCTCATAAAAGCCAAGGAGGAGTAAAATGAAAAGAAATAAATCAAAGTTTCAGCTTCCATCCGGTTAGTGAGATTGTCGTAATTGTAATATGCACAGCCTATGCGCTGATACCTTTCAAAATGTTTTCAGTTGTGATGTAATTGCCAGAAACCTTCCCAGGGAAGTGCCAATTTAGTGAGTTGTGCTCATCGTCGGCTTTTTAATGAAAGTTGGGAACATTTTAAAATAATAGTCTGTCATTATGGAGTCCTTGGGTACACACATATAAATTGTATTAAGGCAAATCATGATAAATAGCATTTCATATTGATGTCTCCGTTCTGAGAGCGTCAGCAGGGTATTCCCTGAAGTTTAGCCTTCCTGACTGAGGCTGTGGTTCTTACATGGTTTGCAGGACTGGTTTAATCAAATAATTGAAGCTGAATCCTTTTCGTTCAAGCTCCGAAGACCCTTGCCCTCCTTTCTTACCTTAACTATCATATCTTTCATACCATAACCACTAAAATTGATCACCCAGTTTGAACTTGAATCTTAAACTAATTGAATAACTTTCGCACTGCTTTAAGTGATTAGCTCAAAGCTTCTGGCTTTAAGGGGAGATTTTTAACACATCGAACGTATGACATCTGTTGTATCAAGGAGTAAAGGACCTCGGATTCAAAATATTTCTGGCTTTTAATGTAATTCAAGCTATAAAATATCACTCGTTAGACCTCTACTTTAGTTTGTCTCTTGAAAGATCTTGGAAAGAGCGAGAAAAGAAGAGTACATCTTTGGCAAATTTAAAACTCCATTTAAGAAATGGTGCCAGGCATTGCCAGCAGGGCTTATTAGGGTCAGGATTTGGATGGGAGACAACGCAGGGAAGTCTGAGACAATGTAGGAAACAATCAGAATGGTATATGTCAGAGGTTTGAGTACTCAACTCATGTTAACTAATGAGTTTTCTCTCTCTTAAGCCTCTTTTTCTTGTAAGGACACCTTCTCCCTGCCCTCTCCTTCTTGCCTGCTTGCACACCAATTGGTTTGGGGGGGTGTTTTTCTGATGTGTATGTACAGATGGTGGAGGAGGAGACATAGTCTGTATCTAGGTCCTCCAAAACAAAGTTGGCCCAGATTCACAGGTGAGACAAAGTTTTAAATATTTTTTCAAGGGAAGAAAGGCAGAAAGAAACTGCCCCCTCCCAACTTTATGACATCAAAAGCAGTGGAGACCTGAGTTCCAGTTCTTGTTTGTGTTTTACATAAGCGGGTATTGTGATTGTCAAGTGCGGTACACCTGTTTGGCACGCTCATCTCAGCACTTTCCCCCTAGAGCCATGGTTGGCAAACTGTGGCTCTGGAGCCACATGCGGCTCTTTGGCCCCTTGAGTGTGGCTCTTCCTAAGCCTTAGGAGTACCCTAATTAAGTTAATAACAATGTACCTACCTATATAATTTAAGTTTAAAAAATTTGGCTCTCAAAAGAAATTTCAATCCTTGTACTGTTGATATTTGGCTCTGTTGACTAATGAGTTTGCCGCTCACTGCTCTTTACTCTAGAAAACAGATTCTTAAAAATGTCTCTATCAACAGCTTCTAAACATCATCCAACCGCCACTGCCCCCCCCTTTCCCCCCACAGCCAAGGTTGAGAACCACTGCTCTAGAGCTAGAGCTAGAATCCACTACCTAAACCTGAAGAGAACATAGGGACTCTCATTTTTTTTTTTTAATTTGTCTTCCCCTGTAGTCTCCCACCCCCCAATCCATTCAGGGCCACAGGCAATACACATCCTAGGAATTCATCTCTCCTTCAGCTAAAAGCCTTTATAAGTGGGGCTTCTGATGACAAGAATACCTGCATGGGAGGTGTAAATGTATGGTAATTATAGGCTGCCTGTCAGACTCCTGGGGAATTCTGGATGGTTCTCTCACCTCCTTTCCGCCCCCTCCAGCTGTTGGACTTGTGGAGCTGGGTAAAGACAGGGCTGTTTTGCCTCATGGTGGGTGTGATGTGATTCCTCTGCGCTGCAGTCTAGCTTGATGGGAACTGTTTGCTAGAGTTGGTGGAACACCTGGGGGGGGATTTTCTGGCATGAAAGGTGCTGGGTATGAATCATTTGTCATGAGCTTGGTGTCATAAGCAAGAACATATTGTTGCTACCCTGCTCATCCCAGGCATGCTGTGCCCTGATCTAAATTTATACAGCATCCTTAGTTCGTTCAAATATATACATATTTGTCTATGTATGTATGTGTGATGGGGCATGTGTTTATTCCTTATTTCCAAAAAAATTTCAAAGTGCCACGCTCATTAATCCTTATAAAGTCCTTGTTAGGTAATAGGTAGGTGGCAAGTGTTAATATCTCTTTCATATTTTTATGCTGGAGTCAATTTAAATATTTCAATTCACCGCCAAGTCCACTCCTTACTGGAAACAGTATTATATGATTTGTTAACAGAAGCTTTTACTTGACATATTTGGCCATTATGGAATCTTTAATGCTGCATTTCTCATCGATCATGAGAGTTTGGTTGACTCCCATGTACCTATTTCCTTCAGTTGTCCTAGGACTTGACATTTACCATCCACCCTATTGAATAAACTGAGTTGAGTCCCATCTTGGGTCAGGCCTTTAGGTAGATGCTTTGCATTCCGTCATCATCTCACTTAAGTTTGACAAAAATGTGTTATTAGTAGATGTTATTCCCATTACATAGAGGAGGAAACTGAGGCTTCCTTAGGCTAAAGGACCTGCCTAAAGGATACAAAAGGTCCCTGGCAAAGCCAGAGACCAACACCCAATGTGATCTGACTCCAAAAACCCCATGGAATGGCTTGTCTTAAAGACAGTAAGGTGTGGGGGGGGCAATAGGGGAGGGGAGGGAGAATAAGGAGGGGACATCTATAATACTCTCCATAATAAAGATAAGTTTTAAAAAAAATAAGTTAAAAAAGATCTTAAGGTAGGACAGAAAAATTCAGACATTTTGGAGTCTGTATTTTCAATAATCCTATCTCGGATGGATTTCAGATGCTGGTGGAGGAGGCATCGTCTTAGCTCAAAGCTCCAGGTACTTGTAGAAAAGCAGGGACTGTAAAATGTGCCTGTCACATCACACTCTTTACCTTAAGTAGTGGTTTGGTTGTTCTCTTATCCACCCACCTCTTCATCTTTGGTGAGACATGGGATCTGCAACTGGTGATTCATTAAGCATGAGGTAGCTTGCCTTCCTTCAGCGATCAGATGATCAGATCTGGTGTTCTTTTCAGGAACAAATTCCTTTTCTAAGTTAATTACATACCTGACTTTATGCAGAAGTTAGAAATAAACACTTGATTTGATTATACATTTTGACATAGATTTCTTTCTAAAGATTTTTAAAAAAGATTTTAGCTTTCTCTAGAAGCCCACACCATCCCTTCTCTGTTCAGTGCTCCATGCTATTAATGAATGTCACTGTGGTGTGACATGGGTGGCAGTGGGTTTGGAAGCAGACAGATTTGCATTTGAATGCTAGCTCTCCTGCTTACCTGCGCTTTGCCTTGATCAAGACACTTAAGTTCTCTGAGCTTCAGTTTCCTTAACTAAAATATGGGGAGAGAACATCTTCTGCAGCTTTTTTCCCCCTGAAGACTTGACTTGTATATGAAGTAAGTGGCTGATACATAGTAAGTGCTTAATAAATACTAGTTTGTATGTTAGTTGTAGAAATAATTCTGTACTGGGGATGAAGAATCCTAGATTATAGTCCCGACTATAGCAGAGATTACTAATGTAGTAGCAGCTTGTTAAAATGGAGTGGTCTCAATTTTGTCCCTTATACAATGGCACTAACAGACTAGAGTACCACTGAAATCCCTTACAGGTTAAACTTAATTTAATAGTTTGTTCAGGTTGTAGGGATTGTGCACATACTACATTTAAGTGGAGTGCACTAGGAGTGTTGGATGTAGAAATGAAATAGTGACCCATACCCTTGACCTGTCAGTAAGCAAGCCTTTTATTTCATACTAGAGGCCCGGTGCATGAAAGTCGTACATGGGATGGGGGGCGGGGCGTACCTCAGCCTGGCCTGCGCCCTCTTGCAGTCTGGGATCCATCGTTCCTTATCGACCCTCTGTTTGCTGCTCCTTACCACTCGGCCCGCTGCTCCTTAGTGCTGCCTTGGAGGCAGGAGAGGCTCTAGCCACCACCTCTGTGCTCCCCAGCTGTGAGCATGGCTTCTGGCTGAGCGGTGCTCCCCCTGTGGGAGAGCACTGACCACCAGGGGGCAGCTCCTGCATTGAGTGTCTGCCCCCTGGTAGTCAGTGTGTATCATAGCGCCCAGTCGTTCTGCCATAATGGTCGCTTAGGCTTTTATTATATAGATAATTCTTCCTTTTCCTATGGCTCATATACATATCTCTTTATAGGAAATCTAGTCACTTGAGAAGATAATAATAATTGCTTACATTTAAAGAGATAATGACTGTGTGGCAGCATTATGCTAAGTGGGTTACACAAAATATTTCGTTCTAATTTTGGAAATATGTGTTGAGTCCTAATATTTGTCAGGCAATGATAATAGGGACATAGGTGGAAAGATGAAAAGAAATAACACCTGCCCTCATAGAACTTTCTGTCTTGGACCTAAAGAATCCGGTGAAGAGGCAGCAGAAGAGCAGTGTATTCTGAGAGTGTAGCATGCTGTGGAAGTTCAGGGGCAGGACGATGTCTTCTGAGTGGGGTGGTCTTCAGGCTTCATTACAGAGCTGGTGCTTTTACTGAGCCCCAAAACATAAAGAAAATTTTAATTAAGAGGTGGAGATTAGACAAGGATATTTTTACCTGAATGGCTGGTGTGTATAAAGGTTGAGAGTAGAGATATAAAAATTCCTATCTGTATCCAGGAAACATTACATTTAACCTATGTTAAATGTAAACTAGGCTTAACTCAAGTTTTAATCTTTTTTTGTTGCTGTTGTTGTTAATCCTCACCTGAGGATTTTTCCATTGATTTTTTTTTATGGAGAGTGAAAGAGGGAGGGAAAGACAGAGAAACACCAATGTGAGAGAGACATAATCAATTGTTTGCCTCCTTGATGAGTTCTGACCAGGACCTGTGCTGGGGTGGAGCCTGCATCAAGTTTTAATCTTAGAAATAGTCATTAAAATATGCTTTAAGCAAAGAGTATATACATGTTCTAGTGAGTATGGTATATTCCAAGCCTTAAAGAAAATAAAAGTTTGTATGACCACTTAAAGACATGACTGCATTTGTTTGTACATTAAATCTCAGCTGGAATCACCATTGTTTCTTTTTTTACCTTGACATTGTGTACACACATTTTTTACAAAAGGACATTCTTTTGTTTAAATTCTTGGTTAGAAATATTACTGGCCAGATTGCGGGAGGGTAAAATAATTTGGCTCCCTGCCAGCTTATGTGAAGTCACTACCCTTATGTAAAACTAGAGGCTTGGTGCATGCATTCGTGCACTGGTGGGGTCCCTCAGCTTGGCCACGGAGGCGGGAGAGGCTTGTGCCGCTGCAGCTGCGCTTGCCAGCCTTGAGCCCAGCCTCTGGTGCCCGTAGGTCAGCTGAGTGGCACTTCTGCTGTGGGAGTGCACTGACCACCAGGGGGCAGCTCCTGCGTTGAGCATCTGCCCCCTGGTGGTCAATGCATATCATAGCACCCAGTCAACCAGCGTTCGGTCATTCGGTTGTTTGGTTGCTTAGGCTTTTATATACTAGTATATAGATAGTTGTTCTGTCTTTGTGTGTGTCTCAATTTACTGGCTAGAAAGTATAGAGAATGTATCTGTGTGTCCCAGAGGGGAAACCAGTCAAACAATGTGGCCAAAGCGGCCCAAAGGGATAGCAGGGAAGAGGCATTGTCGGCATGAGGTAAAGCCAGGCCTCATGGAGGTATCATGGTTACTCTGGAGAAGTGCCCACTCTACTCAGTCATGACGGACAAAGCTGTCAAGTCATGGGCAGGAAACAAAGATGGAATCTGACACATACAACAGTATGGTGATTACCAGGTGGAAAGCGGGTGGGACAGGTAGAAGAGGTCACCATATGTGTTCCACTGCTAATGGACTTCAGAGATCAGATTACTTATGACCTGGCTCATTGCAGCAAGGGATTGGGGGATGAAAAAGGGTAGCACCTTTTCCTCTCTAATTGTTTTATGCAGATGAAATCTCATTTACATAACTTGTCTCAGTCAAGGGAACCTAGAGCATCAGTGTTTGAGAGCAGTGGTAGTCAAACTAAAGGGGTCTCTGTTGATACTAATGGATTTATTTTTTGCTCAAGGATTATAATTGAGTTACCAGATATGGCTTTTTCCATTTCTTCTATTTTTTTAAAAAAAATATATATTTAATTGATTCTTTACAGAGAGGAAGGGAGAGGGATAGAGAGAGTCAGAAACATCGATGAGAGAGAAACATCGATCAGCTGCCTTCTGCACACCCCCTACTGGGTATGTGCCCACAACCAAGGTACAGGCTCTTGACCGGAATCTAATCTGGGACCCTTGAGTCCGCAGGCCGATGCTCTAGCCACTGAGCAAAACCGGTTAGGGCTTCTTCTATCTTTTGAGAGTGGGATGGGGGAAGGGAGCAAAGGAGAGTTGGTTGAATGCTAGGGATAGTTCTCTGTAGCCAGATAAGATATAGTGATTATAAGAGAAGTCCCTCTTAGAAATAGTAACACAAATAACCACCCATTTAGTAAACAGCTTCCCTGGAAGTACATTCTAGAGCATCACCGCATAATCTCACTTCATCCTCACACCAGGCTTACAAACTCTAGGTATCACTATTCCTCCTCTAAAGCTGTGGAAGTCCAGGCTTAGGAACTTTCCCAAGGCCGCCCCACTAGAAGGTGGCAGAGCTGGAATTTCATTTGTGCCCTTTCTGGTTCCAAAGCTGATTCTTTTTGATGATGTTGTACCTCAGTAAGAGTATCTTTCTGAGTTTCTTTAGAGAGAACCCCACTGGTCACTGCAGAAGTGTGGTAGCGGAACTTGGCAGGAGCACTCCAGCTCAAGGCTTTCCTCCTCGCGTGGCCCCGATCTCAGGTCACTGACCTGATACACTTGACTTGGTAAAAAGCTGCTCCAGCCCTAACGTTTGTCTTTCCCCAGGAGTGGGGCACCTGGGGTTGTTAATGAGTGTTACCTTGTTCTCCTGGGAGGATGTGTGGGATACGCCCTTTGGTTTCTCCCTGCTGGCTAATGACCCTGGCGTGACAGTGTGGACAACTTGTACAGTTTTTAAAGAAAGTGCTAATAAGAAACATGCGATCAGACAACCACCTAATCATGTTGTGCCCTGGAGCCAATGGATTGATGCCTCCAGTCATCTTCCTGTAACCAGAGCAGCAGGGCTATTGAGACACAATATTGTGGGTCATCATCCTTCTGCTCCAAGGCCTATGGGCGATGTGGTTAAAAGTGAAAGGTCCTCTCCTTATTCATCACTTCCAGCAGCACTCTTGGGTTTAAATGTCAACTCCTCCTGTGTGATAATTTGTCACTCCCAACATGCACTCTTGATTCGAATCGTTAAAGAGGAGCAAGGCTATTTCAGGCCTGATTGTCATTCTGCTTAGGACCTATCTGCAGTCCTGTTTATCCTGACTTGCAATTTGCTGAATTGTTGGAGGAATTCTTATCTGGGCAGCTATGGACTCTGTCACTAGGCACTTAGGGCCACATATCTCACAATGTGTCCTCTCGGGACCTGCTTTTGAGTCTGCTGATCGGGACTAGGAGTCCTTATGCTTTCTAAACTCCCTGGGAGATTACTAGGGACAGGGAAGCGTGAAAATCTTTCCCCTGAGGTTCCTGTGTGAGTTTCGGTGCCCATGAACCCCTTCCATTGTCGGCACAATGTCATGTCAATGTGCTTGATTTCCCCAAGATAAAGGCTGAAGCCCCACACCCTGCATTAGTGTCTTAATAGAAACAATGGCCCCAGTGGTGAAGAGCCATGGAAGCCTCCTTGGAGGAGGCAAGATGATTGCATGGAGCAGTACATGGTCCCCCAAGGAGAGGGAGATGATGCCTCTCTGCCAGTTAGTGACGTTTCTATCCCTGAATATATTCTAGGCAATTACTTTTCCTGACTATCCGTATGACCATGGGAAAGGCATGTCTTAGGTGGCTACAAGAGTGCATTATTTTACATATAATGTAATGTTAGTGCTTGGTTTCAATTTCCACTAGAGAATCGACTAGATATGTGAACTTGGGCAATTAACTTTATAACTTGGTGCCTTAGTTCCCTCATCTGTAAGCTGGGAATTATAATGGTATACTTTCTGTGTGGTTTCTTTTTTATATATATTTTATTGATATTTTACAGAGAGGAAGGGAGAGAGATAGAGAATTAGAAACATCGATGAGAGAGAAACATTGATCAGCTGCCATCTGCACTTCTCCCACTGGGGATGTGCCCGCAACCCAGGTACATGCCCTTGACCGGAATCGAACCTGGGACCTTTCAGTCCGCAGGCTGACGCTCCATCCACTGAGCCAAACCGGTTTCGGCTCTGTGTGGTTTCTTGATGGTTAAAGGAGACAATAAATATAAATATGCTTAAAGGACTAGCTATTATCATCATTATTATTGTTATTGTTATTTTGTTTATATTTATGCTAGTAATAATAATGTTAAAGTATGGCCTGCAAAAAGATATTTGTAATAAGTTACTTATGATATTGCTTCCATTTCTGCATTTATGGTCTTTCATTCCAGTTTCATTTTCTTATAATGAGGGCTGGGACCTGTCTTGCTCTTCTTGGCATCTCTCTCATCATCTCTAGCTATTTGCACATAATACTTGTCATAGAGTTCTGGATCCAATTTGCAGTGTGTGTGCGGGGAGGATTGGGGGGGTGGTGTCCCCACACCAACAACCAATTTTCAGACACCAGCTACTATCCTGCAATTTAACTCAATCCTGACACTATCTACCCAGAGACAGGTTCAGATTCCACGGGTTGAGAGCACAGTCTTTCAGGGGCCAGTTGCTAACCCAGGTCACTGCCTGTGCTTCTGATGGGTTGTCTGTTGAGGGGAGGTTCCCACAACCCCTTCTGTGGATTTAATTAATTTACTACAGCTGTTCACAGAACTCTGAGAAATATTTTACGTACTGGATTATCAGGTGATTATACAAGGATATAACTCAGGCATGGCCAGATGGAAGAGGTGCCTAGGGCAAGGATGGGGAAGAGGCGAGGAGCTTCCATGCTCTCCGCGTTGGCATTCTTCCCCAATTGCTACAACACATCCTGTCCTTTTGGATTCTTACAGAGGCTTTATTACGTAGTCATGAGTGACTGAACCATTGGCCATTGGCCATCAATTTACCCCCCAGCCCCTCTCTTCTTCCTGGAGGTCCAGGGGGTGGGACTGAGAGGTTCCAACCTTCCAATCACCTGGTTGGTTCTCCTGGTAACCAGTCCCCCTCTTAAAGTACATTCCAAAAAGTCACTTCATTAACATAACAAAAGAAACCCTGTTCACTTTTATCATAGGCAATACCAAGGGTCTTAGGAGCTCTGTGCCAGAAGGGGACTAAGACCAAATACATACTTCTTAATATTATATATCACAATATCACAACTTGCTTGCTAAATTGAATTGGGAAACCTCCCACAGAATGCTGAGGGGTGGGTGGGGGCAGGGGCAGGTTAAAAAATTGTACAAATGTAAGCACCATGAAGTCACAGTGTTGTTGTCTTTTGTTTTCTTTTGTCTGAATTGCTTTCTTGTATGTTCCGAGTCCCTAGAAGTATACCTGGACATAGTAGGGGCTCGATACTTATAAAAATTTTACTATATGCTATTGAATTCCACTTTTGCAAAAAGAAAAAAACAATACAATGTTTGTCTGTGATTATGATGAATGTTGGAATTGTAGGTGATTTTTTCTGTGTGTCCATAGATTTGCTGTTGTTGTTTCTCAATAAACATGCTTTGCTTGAGTTATTTTTAAATGTTATTTGAAAAATGAGAAAAACAAAACAAGCAAGAACAAGCGAGTTAGTGATCTTGGTCTCATTAGAACTGAATTCCAGGCAGTAGACCCAGAGCCTGCACTCCTGCGGCCTGACTTGCTTCTAATCCTTGCGGTTGGAGAGAGCCCACACCCACTCTGTCTCTCCTCAGGGTGTGCAGTAGCAGGGCCTCCCAGGCCTTTTGTTTACCATCCTCCCGATTCCAGCGAGATCTGGAGGCCGCTTCTCCAACCTGGATACACCTTCTGCAAATTCTAGTCGTTTTCAGATCCCAGTAAAGGAGCATGTATTTCAATTTAAATGTAAGTCTCTGTCTTGCTATCAATTCCTACATCATATATGTATACAAGAGTGAGAGTGTGCCTAATGATAATACTCCTAACAGAACTGGCAATAGATGTGTGCACCCTTGTGCATCTCTGTACATTCACAGCAACTTAAACACAGATGTACTCCATGTAAGTGTCCACTCCAAAAAGTAAAACATTAGTGTCGTAAGGCTATGGTAAGGGTGTTTACTGATGTGAGAGCTGAGTGGAAGACAACGTTTGGGAAGGAGACATAAACCAAGAGAAAGAGACAGACAACAGAAGCCGAGAGATAGAAACAGAGAAAGAATAATAGAGAGAGAGGGAGAGGGAGGTTGACACGGGCAGAGACAGAAATAGCAGAAGTGGATTGAGAGAGAGGAACATAAAGAGAAGAGAGACAAAGAGGTAGAAAGACCATAGACAGAGAAAGGCAGATGGAGAGACAAAGAAAGACATGCGGCGACAAAATAAATCACAGAAAGAGAGATGAAAAGAGGAAAAGTGTCAGTGGGTGGAGAGAAGTCTTTAGTTATCAACTCAAAAGAAATGCCCAGTAAAACTGATTCCTAGTCAGACGGTGCCCTTTCTGCTGTAGCCACTACTTCTCTGGCCTTTTGCCTTCAGGGTTTTGCACCCACAGTGTCATGTTGCTATAAGAATCAGCGGACCTTACCTAGGAGACAGCTTAGAGAGTCCTATATGAGGGTTAGCTGGGTGTGGGATGCAAGAGAGGAATATTGTATTTATGCATTGTTAAGAATCTCTTAAGAGTGATTTCCTGTGGGTAATGGGCCTAATGCTCTGAGTGGTGGAAAGGCAACTTTTAACCTTTCCTTTTCTACTCTGAACTGTTTTGAATTTTTTTACCACGCGCATGCATTTCTTTAATAACAAAAATCCTAAAACATGTTTTAAGTGGCTGTTGTGTCAGCACTGTGCTGAACTCTGGGAATATAAAGATGAGTATGACCTGATCTTTACCCTCGAGGGTGCATATTCTGGTGGAAATAGACAGACACAAAAACAGATAATTGCAATTTAGTGAGATAAGTGCATAATCGCTGTAGCAGAGTTTTCTGCAAAGTGCTATGGGAGTGGGAGACAACTAATTTTTCCTGAGAGTGGGAGGCAACTCTTTAAAAGGAAGTGGTATTTAAATTGTGTCTTTATACAAGAGTAGGAGTTTTACAGGCAGAATAGGGCTGGGCAGAAGGAGAGGCCACTCTTGCCCATTTAAAACTCCTTTTGACTCTTGGATTAATTTTAGGTTGTTAGCACAGTCAACAAGTTGTGAGTAGGATTACACTGTCTTTATCATCTGAGTGCCCAAGGTATTTGGAACCGAGTCTCATAGTGTGTTTAAATATCAGATTGGACTTCCCAGTTTTATTTATTTATTTATTTTTAAATATTTCATTGATTTTTTTTAATATATTTTATTGATTCTTCACAGAGAGGAAGGGAGAGAGACAGAGAGCCAGAAACATCGATGAGAGAGAAACATCGATCAGCTGCCTCCTGCACATCTCCCACTGGGGATATGCCCGCCACCAAGGTACATGCCCTCGACCGGAATCGAACCCGGGACCCTTCAGTCCACAGGCCGACGCTCCATCCACTGAGCCAAGCCAGTCTTGGCTCATTGATTTTTTTATAGTGAGGAAGGGAGAGGGATAGAGAGTTAGAAACATTGATGAGAGAAACATCGATCAGCTGCCTCCTGCACACCCCCAACTGGGGATGTGCCCGCAACCAAGGTACATGCCCTTGACCAGAATAGAACCTGGGATCTTTCAGTCCACACGCCGATGCTCTATCCACTGAGCCAAACCAGTTCCGGCTAGACTTCCCAGTTTTAAATGTCCCATTACTAGTAAGAACTTGGCCTGAAACTGGCCAAAGGATATGATTTTTTCCAAAGGGAGCAGTTGTTCCCCCTGAATCTTTACACACCCAGGTGTGCTTGCACACACATTCAGATGCACAGAACAATTTTAACGCATTGCTGTCTTCTCTCTTCAGATCAGTGTTTGATTAACTAAACAATGATGCACTTTTCCTTGGTGGTTCTGTATATTTCTGATTTTAGAGTTAAAGTTGGTGCTCATGTCATTTTCTTGGTCATGCTTTTCCAAACCAATGTGGGGGACTGGGGTGCATTAGGGTGAGTTATATGGTCACTACTTTAAGACTGTAGTATGATCATTCAGGAAGAATATAGAAGAATGTATTCCTCACCAGTGTTACTTACATAGTTATGCCCTGAGGAAAGGCGTAGCTACAGATAGAAGAAGTGTGTACTGTCAGAACGGGTGCCCCAGCCCATGAGTGGTTGAAGAGACACTTCCATGGCCTTGGCGTTCCACCCTTTCCATGCACAGACTCTCAGACTGTGGTCTGAGACGGTGTTACAAGGTCCAGATCTGGCTTTGAAGCATTATGACTTAGTAATTTTTGCCTAGCATTTAGTGCTACTATAGTAAATTAAGTGACTCAGGAATTTTATCATTTTTGAGACAAAAATGACATAAGAATTCTGATGCTAAGTATGTCCTAAGACATATGAATGACTATCCCCAAAGAATAGGATGAGCCCTAACCAGTTTGGCTCAGTGGATAGAGCGTCGGCCCGTGGACTGAAGGGTTCCAGGTTCGATTCCAGTCAAGGCATGTACCTTGGTTGCAGGAGGCAGCAGATAGATTTTTCTCTCTCATGGATGTTTTGCTTTCCTGTGCCAGGTTTTAAAAAAAACTTTTTTTTAAAAAAAAAAAAAAAAAAAAAAAAAAAAAAAACAATAAAAAATAGGATGAACTCTACTATGGTCTGATTGTTTGTGTCCCACACTACACTTCATAGGTTGAAACCTACCCCCAAAGTGATGAGATTAGAAGGTAAGGCCTTTAGGAGGAGATCATGAGGATGAAGCCCTTATGAGTGGTATTAGTGCCCTTGTAAAAGTGACCTTAGAAACTCCCTTACTCTTTCCACTATGTGAGGACACAGCAAGAATGTGTCATCTACGAACCAGGAAGTGGCCCCTCACCAGACACTGGCTCTTATCGTGTCTTAATCTTAGAGAAAGAAATGTCTGTTGTTTATAAGCCACTCAGCCTATGGTATTTTCTTACAGCAGCCTGTATGGCCCAAGACAAGCTCTCTTTGAGTTATCTAAGCCCTGCTTTGATCTTCTGTATGAGACTCTGCTCAATATATGTTTCTCTTAGATTAAAATCTTTAGGAAAAGGAAAAAAAGGCATTTATATTTGCCTTCAACTTTTGAAGTTCCCTAATACCTCTTACTCGAATGTAGGTCTTGGAAATATCTGTAAAGAAGCAACAGTTACATTTCCCATTATGGGAAAGACTGTCACTTATCTTTCTCTTGCAGGTGGGGTTTGAGGTAGTTTATTTGAGCCAGAGGGGTTAGCAAACTACAGCCCAGGGACCAGACCTGGCCGATCACCTGTTGTTATGTGGCCCATACGTCTCTATCCAGTTAAACCTATTTCATTCTTTAAGTCCTCACTTGGGTATCACCTTCTTTCAGAGGATTTATTCAATATTTCCAAGAAAAAGAGATATCTAAATCTGATGGCATGAGGGTTGGGGAGGCTTCTTAATGATGCGTGTTGTTCCAGCTGCCAGGATGAGTTTTTGACTGGTAGAGGCTATTGTCGCCTCAGGCCTGAGGGAGAAGGTAACCTCATGCTCCTCATTTAAGGAGCTGGACTGAGTACCAGCCCCCATGATACAAAAGTCCCAGCGGGGCCAGAACATTTGAGAAAGGATGAGGCCATGTTATACTGTGAGAGAGAAAATTACATTGTGATAAGGGACCGAACGGAGAGTACCAGGACAAGGAGAAAACTGAGGGTTTAACCTACATGTTCCTTCAGGCACTTTTACCTGAAAGGGTAACAGCAGAGTTGCTGTGTTTTCCAAGTGTGTTTGGACATAGTAGGATTTTAATTAAATATGGCTT
>NW_006383012.1:797152-806494 GCF_000327345.1 Myotis davidii | reverse complement strand
GGGCAAGTGGCAGAGTCAGTGTGGATACACTGAACAAATGGATAATTCATGTCATTGGCAAGCTGGAGTCAGACTGAGAGAGATTTCATCATGCTACTCGGAGTGGCTCTGGAAATATTTATTTCTGGAATTTTCCATTTAATATTTTCAGATTATGGTTGACCATGGGTAACTGAAACTGTGGATAAAGGGGGAGGAGGACTGCTGTATTTCAGTATATATCTCTTGTGAAAGAAATTTAATCTAAAATCAAACTGGCTCTAGATGGTTTGGCTCAGTGGATAGAGCGTCGGCCCGTGGACTGAAGGGTTCCAGGTTCGATTCCAGTCAAGGCATGTACCTTGGTTGCAGGAGGCAGCAGATAGATTTTTCTCTCTCATGGATGTTTTTAACTCAATCCCTCTCCCTTCCTCTCTGTAAAAAAAACAAACAAACAAACAAACAAAAAAACAATAAAAAATAGGATGAACTCTACTATGGTCTGATTGTTTGTGTCCCACACTACACTTCATAGGTTGAAACCTACCCCCAAAGTGATGAGATTAGAAGGTAAGGCCTTTAGGAGGAGATCATGAGGATGAAGCCCTTATGAGTGGTATTAGTGCCCTTGTAAAAGTGACCTTAGAAACTCCCTTACTCTTTCCACTATGTGAGGACACAGCAAGAATGTGTCATCTACGAACCAGGAAGTGGCCCCTCACCAGACACTGGCTCTTATCGTGTCTTAATCTTAGAGAAAGAAATGTCTGTTGTTTATAAGCCACTCAGCCTATGGTATTTTCTTACAGCAGCCTGTATGGCCCAAGACAAGCTCTCTTTGAGTTATCTAAGCCCTGCTTTGATCTTCTGTATGAGACTCTGCTCAATATATGTTTCTCTTAGATTAAAATCTTTAGGGAAAGGAAAAGAAGGCATTTATATTTGCCTTCAACTTTTGAAGTTCCCAAATACCTCTTACTCGAATGTAGGTCTTGGAAATATCTGTAAAGAAGCAACAGTTACATTTCCCATTATGGGAAAGACTGTCACTTATCTTTCTCTTGCAGGTGGGGTTTGAGGTAGTTTATTTGAGCCAGAGGGGTTAGCAAACTACAGCCCAGGGACCAGACCTGGCCGATCACCTGTTGTTATGTGGCCCATACGTGAAGAATGGCTGTTACCTTTTTAAATGGCTGAGGAAAATAAAAAGAAGACTGATAGGTTGTGGCACCTGAAAATTATTTGACAGAAAGTTTTATTGGAACACAGACCCTCATTCATTTCCATATTGTGTATGGCTTCTTTCCTGTAAAAATGACAAAGTTGAGCCCTAACTGGTTTGGCTCAGTGAATAGAGTGTCGGCCTGGGGACTGAAGGGTCCCAGGTTCGATTCCAGTCAAGGGCATGTACCTTGGTTGTGGGCACATCCCCAGTAGGGGGTGTGCAGGGGGCAGCTGATCCATGTTTCTCTTTCATCGATGTTTCTAGCTCTCTATCCCTCTCCCTTCCTCTCTGTAAAAAAATCAGTAAAATATATTTTAAAAAATGACAAAGTTGAGTAGTTGTGACAGGGACTGTATGGCTCATAGAGTCTAAAAATATCTATCCTTTGATTCTTTACAGGAAAGGTTTGCCACCCCCTGATTTGGGGAATTGGAGAGAATGTAAGCAGTGAGGTACCATGAGGATGCTGCAGTCGTCCTCTGCATGCAACCTTTAGGGTGGTCCTCTGAGCTGGGCTTTCTTGCCTCACGGGCATACATATTCCTGTCCACTGCAAATTCCCAGGCACAATGTGGACCTTTCATTCCTTTTCCCTGTCCCTTTGCTCATCTACTTCCTCTGCTTAGAGACTCAATAAGCCACGTCTCTACCCAGTTAAACCTATTTCATTCTTTAAGTCCTCACTTGGGTATCACCTTCTTTCAGAGGATTTATTCAATACTTCCAAGAAAAAGAGATATCTAAATCTGATGGCATGAGGGTTGGGGAGGCTTCTTAATGATGCGTGTTGTTCCAGCTGCCAGGATGAGTTTTTGACTGGTAGAGGCTATTGTCGCCTCAGGCCTGAGGGAGAAGGTAACCTCATGCTCCTCATTTAAGGAGCTGGACTGAGTACCAGCCCCCATGATACAAAAGTCCCAGCGGGGCCAGAACATTTGAGAAAGGATGAGGCCATGTTATACTGTGAGAGAGAAAATTACATTGTGATAAGGGACCGAACGGAGAGTACCAGGACAAGGAGAAAACTGAGGGTTTAACCTACATGTTCCTTCAGGCACTTTTACCTGAAAGGGTAACAGCAGAGTTGCTGTGTTTTCCAAGTGTGTTTGGACATAGTAGGATTTTAATTAAAGATGGCTAAGGGCTGCTATTTATTGAAGGCCCAGGTGAAAGTTAATATAATAACACTTATCTGCTGTTTACAATATGCCAGCTAATATTTTTATTAATATACATATTGGCAACAATATGAAGTAAGACTGTCTTTATATCCATTTTAGAAATAAGGAGCTAAAAAATGGAAGGTTAAATTGCTATTCAGGCCCTCTGCCCATTTTTTAAATAAAATTTTTGGTATTAATTTTTATGAGTTCTTATATTCTTTGCATATTAACCCCCTGTCAGATCCATCATTGGTGAATATCTTCTCTCATTCAGTAGATTGCCTTTTTGTTTTGTTGATGGTTTCATTCACTTTCCAAAAACTCTTTTGTTTGATGTATACCCATTTGTTTATTTTTTCCTTTTGTTCCCCTGGCCTGAGGAGACATATCCAAAAAATATTACTAAGAGTGATGTCAGAGTTTACTAGTATTGCCTATGTTTTCTTCTAGGAGTTTCATCATTTGGGGTCTTATATTTAAATATTTAATCTATTTTAGTTTATTGTATGTTGTGTAAGAAAGTGGTACAGTTTTATTCTTTTGCATGTGGCTGTCTAGTTTTCCCAACACCATTTATTGGGGAGGCTGTTTTTACACCATTGTATGTTCCTGCCACCTTTGTCATAGACCATGTAGGTGTGAGTTTATTTCTGGTTTCTCTATTTTGTTCCATTAATCTATGTATCAGTTTTTATGCCAGTACCATGCTGTTTTGATTACTATGGTCTTGTAGTATAGTTTGATATCAGGTAATGGGATACTTCCAACATACAGATGGCCAATAGACACATGAAAAGATTCTCAACATTATTAACCATTAAGGAAATGCAAATTAAAACCACAATGATGATTCCAATTTGTGCACTGTTGATGGGACCCCAAATTGGCACAGCCAGTATAAAAAACAGTATGGAGAGTCCTCAGAAAATTAAAAACAGAACTAACATGTGACCCGGCAATTCCATTTCTGTGTATTTACAAGAAGAAATCCAAAACACTAATTTGAAAATACATATGCACTCCTATGTTCTTTGGACCATTATTTACAATAGTTAAAATATGGATACAACCTTAGTGCCCACCTGTAGGTTATTGGATAAAGAAGATGTGGTATATATTCAATGGAATATTACTTGGCCATAAAAAGAATGGAATTTCTCCATTTGAGACAATGTGGATGGACCCAGAGGATATTATGCTAAGTGAAATAAGTCAGACAAAGAAAGACAAAATAAAATAAGTGAACAAAAAGAAAACTTATAGGTACAGAGAGCATTTTTATTGTTACCAGATAGAAGGGGAGTGGGTAGATAGGTAAAAAAGAGGAAGGGATTAAGATGTCCGTAATACCAGTTGCAAAAACAGTTACCGCGATATAAAGTACAGCATAGGGAATATAGTCTATATTATAATAGCTATGTATGGTGTCAGACGGGTACTAGACTTATTAGGGTGACCACTTCATAAGTTATATACATGTCTAATCACTATGTTATACAACTAAAAGTAATATAATATTGTCTTTTAACTGTACCTGAAAAATAAAAATATATTAAAATATTTTAAAAATTGGTAAATAAGTGACTCACCCAATGCCACAGTGATAGAAGAAGATATAATGGGGATTTAAATCCAGACAGTTGCAGAATTGTAGTCTAAATAGCTCAGTCTTTAACCTTTATATTCATCGGCATTTAGGACACTCTGACACATTCAAGTAGCCTAAGTTGTTTGTGTATTCCACCGTTACTTATCGAGTGCCTAATACATTTTGGGTGAATGCCAGACACTGGGATTTATTCGTGATCAAAATCGCTAATAGTCCTGGACCCCCATGATCTTAGAGTTTGCTGGCTCATCCACTGATTCTTCATAGGATTTGAAAGGTTATGATCAGGACTTTTTCTTGAGAGGGAGAAACTCTAAACAAAAGCTTACTTATTTCTTAAGGATTAATTGAAACATTTTGGGGAAGCATCTTTTAATAATATGAGCATTGTTATGCAACACGTAGAGTGCAGGTTGTCATGGTGAAACTAATGTACAATGTTTGTCTCTATAGATTCTCAGAAATCTCTATCTAAAGAGGTATAAATACAAAAGGTTCAATTTATCATGGACATTGGGCAAATTAATGTTTGTGTGTGGATGTTTGTGAAGGACCTTTATACATGCACATATTTCTGCTTCTGCCTCTATATTTGTATCATCAGACATACTTAAGCCTGTAGCTGGAAATCTCATTCAGTATCTCTGCTTTGTTTTCAAATGTTGGGGCAAATTCTATCATATAAGAGGATAATAAAACTATAGTATTGCTTCTAGGAAAACCAAATGCTTGTCTCAGTTGTACAGCTAAGCACACATTTTATGTGTGAATAAAAAAATGGTAAAACTTTTTCAAATCCCATAATAGGTATAGCATTGAATTAAAAATGGAGCCCAATGACAGTTGTTTGCCAAAGGATCTGCGGTCCTTCCTTTTTGCAATAGTTTCTCCTCTTCATTGGAAGAAGATCCTTTCTAGTTAAGATGTTTTAATTCAATCAGAACACATTTGAATTCCCTGACCTTGATTTATTATTGAAACTACCTAGAGCCAACTTATTTGTGTTTATAATGGACTTTCATATTTTTAGTCCTACTTACATTTTAATTATGCTAAATTGCTTGAAAAAAAATCATGGGTTTCTAATTAAGACCTATTCTCTTTCTTTGATAAAACACTTGGTGCATGCTGGTTAATTTTCCTGCACAGTGATTTAGTGTTGGACAGAGTTTCTTAAAATGCAGTATTTGGACTGCAATGGAGAGAGAAAACTAGGATAATAAATAGGTTTTATATCCTTTAGATGAGACCATTTCTATAATCTGCCCATCTGGGATGACTGGTCTAATGTTTCCTTCCCAGAAGTTGCTGGTCGCTGGCCTTTCTCCAATGTCCTCATTTTCTTGTTTAGGTGATTCAATTCAGTGACTTTCACTTCACTATTCCTGGTAGTTCCAGTATCTTGTACCATCAGGAAATGCCTAATGGGTTTTCCCAAGCTTTTCCTACCAAACAGTCTGCTTTCTTCATTGCTTGCTCCTATTCCAATACCAACTACTGTCCACATTGGTGTTTATTATATTGCTGATGGTATCAGAATGTCTGCACACCTCCCCCTTCATCCACAGGAAGATAGGGATCATTACCACCTTGCTTAAGAGAGAGATAAATTAAATACATAACAACATGCACCCTAATGGCTTAATTCTTTTAAAGAGGCACTACAGAAAGCCATGGTATACTGACATACTCATTCCTTTGTTTCCTTTTTAAGTGGTGGAGTGGATATTTGTCACACGTATATCCTTATAGTTCTATACAAAATGCTGTCAAGTGACTGGTGCACAATGCCTTCCTATCTCTTCTGGGATGCAATCATTTCTTAGAAATCATGACCACTCCTACACAGGTCAGAGGGAAAGGTGCAGAAGCAGGAGAGGAACATCCAGGAATTCAGCAGGCGGAGCTGTCCCCTATGAGATGGTGCTGAACTTGGCTCCTGCCTTGGGCCTCAGCCACTTACTGCTGAGTGCAGACTGGGACAAGGCCATGGGCTTTTATTTGTCTGGCAGAGACCAGCTAGCTGCAGGGTCCTGCTCTGTTTTAAATTCAGGCCTTGTTCCACATGGGTATGTCCTTTTATATCGGGCCAACTTGTGCCTAACTCTATGGCTAACCATTCTGATACTCAAGAAGGAGAGAATGATAGTAAAAGTGTGGACTGTGGTGCCCCAGGTTTTGTTTTTTGTTTATGAACTGTGCCTTTTTTGTAGCATCAGTAAACCCTACCATGTGCTTAACTACTAGTAGGGCTGAGAATACAGAAATAGTCCATCTCTCGGGACTCACTCCTTGTGTGGTTGTGCAAAAGGGTGATGAGGAAGAAGACAGTTACCCAAGACCAAAGACTGCCAGGAAACTCAAGAATAAGGCTACGTGGAGTATTTCTTCCCTGTAATCTGTAATAGCCACCTCCTGAGAATTGGGTTTTCAAACAAACAAAAACAATTTCTTGACAGTACATTGAATGACCCACCAGACCCTCAGATGAGGACAATAGTAGGCGTGGCTTTGTGATTCTTACTCCCAGTTGAAACCTCCCTACCTATCAAGACACCTGCTCATATGCCAGTTTCTCCCTTAAGCCTTCTCTGACTCATTCTTGCAATAGGTAAGTATATGTAGTAGAGAAAGAGCATGAGCTTTGCAATCAGGCAGAACTGGGTTCAGATAGCTACTCTTCTGTGAGATAATTTGTCATTCAAGCTTAATTTCAGCATCAGTAAAATGGGGATAATGATAAGTTTCCTCACAGAGCTGTCCTGAAGATCAAAGAAGATAATGTCTCCAAACGCTCTTTATTACTTGTCAAATAGCAGGCTTCCAATGCATGTTCATTTCCTTAGGGAAAAAATAGTCCTCTCAAGTGTCTTACTGTCTAAGGTGGGGGGATAAATAATTGAAATACAATTTGGCAAGTGTACTCTTCAGGCAGTTGTCAGGAGGAGAACCTGGCCAGATGGGGGTGGGGTGAGGTGATGATATCAGTAAGACTTCCAAGAAGAGGTGGCGTATGATGTCCCTGAGAAATATAAATGGTCAATGGAATTTTTCAGGTGCAGAAGTGAAGAGAACATGCTCCACATGGAAGGACTGACACATTTGGTAGCTCAAAGGCACAGGAGGGACAGCTAGGAAAGGAAGGGAAAACCAAGTAGGAGGTGGAGGACAGAGATGCGGATAGAAAGGCAAAACTAGCAAATGGTGCAGTACCTAGCAAAGCCAAATCTGAGGGTATGAGGGAGTGACATGATCAGCATTTCAGTTTGGAAGAAAAAAAATATGGCAACAGTGAATTGGATGGATGAGATATTGGAGCAGGAGAGTCTGGTTAGAAAGCTACTTGAAGAATTCACCTATCCGGGGAGCCTTCCGGTGAGGCACTGTGTTAGCAGCTGCGTGCGTGACTGCGGAGGCTGATGCAGCATTGCCATTTTCACACATTCTCTTTTAAGATAACACTACATCCCTGGCTGGTGCGGCTCAGTTGGCTGGGCATCATCTTGTGCACTGAAAGGTTGCAGGTTCAATTCCCAATCAGGGTTGTGGGCTGCATCCCTAGTAGGAGTGCGCAAGAGGCAGCCAATGGATGTCTTATTCTCACATTGATGTTTCTCTCTCTCCCTCTCCTCTCTCCTTTCTCTAAAAAATCAATTCAAAAATCTTAAAAAACAAAGATGACACTACAGAGGGCAGGGCCACCACACCCATCTGCTGGAGGCTAATTCCAGCATGTCATAAATGCAAGAAGTTTCATCAAAAGGTTGATGGACCTTGGGGCTTAATCAGCAGGGCTGAATATCTACATATTACCTGCTGCTGGAATAGCTAAAAGCATTTACCCGAACCTGAAAAGTCTGCCTGCTACTGGGATAGCCGAGGGCAGTTCCCCCAAACTGACAATGCCTATTGTATACCAAACCTTAACCTTTCATATGTATTTCTGCTTTGCTTTAGGGCAATTTGTGTTAATAAAGAGCTAGGGGTCCAGAGATTCAGAGAACTTGGTTACTGAAGCTAGATCTCCTCTGGCTCCCCAAAATGCCTTTCAAATTTATATTTCATGTCTAGTCTTTTTATTAATTTACATGTATCCCTTCTCCAGATTCCTGAACCCTTCTAGATGCTGGATAACACCCCAGCACACATCTGGCACAGGATGTGTGTAATCAATACCGATACCCTTTACCTGTTATATACATCATCCTTTTGTGGTGGGAAGTTTCACATCCATGATGTCAGCAATGCCAGGACCTACCTAAAGGGAGGCCTGTGTAGAAGTCAGGGTGTCCGGTGTTGCCCCATGTCTACCTCACATTTCCTGGGAACCTCATAAGAGTCTTGTTAGTTATTTTAGTTCCCTGGGCTAATTGCCTCCATTCCAAAATGAAAATGCCAGACAGGACAGTAACAAAGGTTTCTCCACTCTGTGAACCTGCACATGTGATCCTTCCTGTGATCTGGTCATGAGAAGGACTTGAAATGGCATGGAAGACGAACCACAGGGTGAAGTGCTCAAGACCCAGAGGCCTTCACGAGGGTGGAGAGCCTGGATTGGAACCCTGCCGAGACATTGTAATAGCGATCACTGCACAAATGGCATGTAAATACAGCCTCTGGGTAAACCTGCTGAGCATACATTTGGTGTTTAATATTCAAACTCATTTTAAGCAGCGTTCAGGAACAGATGACGCCTGTCTTCCTCTGGCCCCCGTGCCCTTCTCACACTAGTGCTTGAGAAATGTCAGTTAGTGAAGGTGATTTGGAATGTCTCCTTCTGAGCAGAGTTGAATGTTTAAGCAAGAACAACTCTTGTGGTTTCAGCTGCTCCTAGCAGTGTGGCTTCTCCAGGCCACAAAATCCAACCTCCCACCACAGTCCCTGGGAGGGTTCATAAAATCACTCCCCTGTGAGAACTTTCTTAGAATCCTTATCTCTGGGGCTCACAGTTTAATATCTTCCCTCCACCCAAACCTCTGCTGCAATCAGACATCACAGCACAATGGAGAATGGTCCCTGGAGACAGCAAGTGAGAGAACTCACCCAGGATCCCTTTCCCCAGAATCGGATGGGAAGGCTTTGGAAGACTAAAGCAATCAGGTTGGTTGGGGAGGATAACATAAGATGCTCAGTCTCTTTTCCTCCTCCACTGTCTTTTCCCATGTTTTACAATGAAGGAGTACTTTTGCCTGGCCGGTGTGGTTCACTGGTTGAGCATCGACCTATAAACTAGGAGGCCACGGGTTAGATTTCCGGGTCAGGGCACATGCCTAGGTTGTGGGCTCGATCCCCAGTATAGGGCATGCAGGAGGCAGCTGATTAATGATTCTCTCTCATCATTGATGTTTCTATTCCCCCCCCTCCCC
>NW_006383012.1:792344-797081 GCF_000327345.1 Myotis davidii | reverse complement strand
GGAACCAGGAGGTCAGGGTTTGATTCCTGGTCCTGGCACATGCCTAGGATGCAGGCTCGATCCCCAGTGTGGGGCATGCAGGAGGCAGCCTATCTGTGAGTCTCTCTCTCCCTCTCCCTCTCGCTCTCCCTTTCCCTCTCCCTTCCTCTCTGAAATCAATAAAAATATATTAAAAACAAATAATGAGTGAGTTGTTTTAGTGTTTTAAGTATTCGAGCACAGTTTACCTCAACATTGCAAGGCAGGGGAAAAGATGAGGCCGTTCTATAGGAAGGTGAACACAGGTTTTTTGAAGGTGAAGTCAGGGAAGTTGAGGTTGAAGGAAGGTGCCAAAGACAGTGACAGTGCTGCCTCAGCACAGCTCCCTCAGGGCAGGGCCCCTGGGACTGTGCTGGGGAAACTCCTGTGTTCAGCATGAAGCCAGGCACCTGGGGAGTCGTGATCAAAGGCAAAGACTCCTCTTGGCTACAGCCACACTTTAAAATAGACCCAATTAGGCCCGTAACTAGGAACCCAGGGGAACCATCTGCAGGTGTTCGTCACCACTCCACACTATCGAGGACTTGGGCATGCGTGCAGACAGGAAACAATAACAGTCACTTCTTTATATCACGGGATAAAGAGCCAGGAGCTGCTTTGAGTCAATGATCTGAGCACTTTCCCAAAGAAAGTCTGCAAGTCTGCCTTATAGAACCACCACCTTATTGAGAAATAGTCCAATAACCCCCCTTGGGTACTGCATATTTGGGGAATAGTAACGGTGTTAACAATTGGCCCAGGGAGACAACGTTGAAATTTATTACCCAGAGAAGACTAATGATTTTCCTTTGTCTTCATGTTAAATAATTCCTCCCCTCCATGTCCATCTCTGGGAAAGTGGGCAAGATAAAACTTAGCCCCTAGGGTACTCAGTACAGACTCTCCTGTACTCTGTTTGAGTGCACCTGGATCTTTTGCTGGATACTGTCATTCCTTGCTTTTGGTAATTGAGCATTGTTAACTATTGGGTCCCTGACAAAGCAGAGATCTCTGAGGTCATTGCCTGCAATGCCCTCATTTCACAGATGAGAAATCTGAGAGTGACATTAATTGAACTAAATACATTGTGAAGGATTTCAGGGTGTGGGTGCCCTTGATTTTTATGAAGTGTTCAGAACATGAGAGAGCAATGTGGTGGGTAGAGACCACGTTTAAATTCTTAGTTCTGCCATTTCCTTGCAGTGAAACATTTCATAGGTCATTTAATGTCTCCCATAAAATGAAGCTACTATTGCATCCACCTAACAGGGTTGATCTGAGTGTTACAAGAGATCATGTAGGTAAAGCATTTTACACATGCCCAATGCAAAGAAAGTTCTTTGTATGTTAGATGTTGGGATACTGAAGGACCTTTTGAGAGAATGTCTTGGAAACAATTAGTGACAGGAATGTGTGTGTGTGTGTGTGTGTGTGTGTGTGTGTGCGTTTCCTTTCACATTAGAAGGATTTTCTACTAAAAGCAGGTGGCAGAATGCATTTCACTTCAAAAATAACATTACAGGCAGTCTCTGGGTACATTCAGAGCTTTGACAACATGGTCCAATAATAACAACTCTGTGTTCATTTATTTGAAAACTCAACACTTACAAGTCAGCCGCAAAGAAACCACAAAAAACGATAGTGTGAAATTATTGCCAACAGGAAAACTGCATATATCATGAAATTAGAAGCTTGGATTTTCACAACTTTTAACATGGTATACTTTTTAAAAGGCTTCTTGGAAACCCTGTGTTTCTTGGATTGATATGTAGGTGAGAATTGTGATGCTGCTGGTAAACCTAACTTCACAGATTTTTCAAAGAAATTTTGGTTGCCTAAGCTTTAGATATTTAGGGTATGTTTACATAAACATAGCTATAAATTATCTTTTGACTGCCAGACCAATGGAGATGATATGATTGTGAGATCATGTTTAAGATTGTTTTATTGCTGACTTGAATTTGAATGTTGGTTTGGCATTTCCTTTGTTTGTGTGGAGGAGTGGTATGTAATGGTGAAGAGTATGATTAGAGACCCACAAACCTGGGTTTACTTCTTCTCTCCACCTTTTACCAACCAGGTGACCTTGAACAAACTAAACACTGGAGACCTCAATTTCTTCAAATTCCATTATGATGGGGTCCATTATGATGACTCCACAGGAGTGTTTTGAGGGGCAAATGAGAGATTGTGCATAAGGCTTTGTGTTCTGTTAGGTTCATAACAGATTGAATACCTGCCAGGTGTGATTATTAGCTTTATGTTGGGGCCATTATTACGATGTCCTTTGCCTCTAGGTTTCTCAGAAAGGACTGCAGTCCTTAGAAACAGTTGAAAGAATGGCCTGCTGAAAGACTAGTCTACACGAATTGGTTACATTTTGTTTTGTGGGTATGACTTGCATCAAAGGCATTTGTGATGGAGCTGCCTAAAGTACACAGGCTTCGCTAATGTCTAAGTCTACTTATAACTGTATGAGGGCCTGACCTTACCTTTAAGGATCCACTTTCTGTTTTTTTCTTTCCTCTATCTCCTTCCTTTCTCTCTCTCTCTCTCTCTCTTTCTCTCTCTCTCTCTCTCTCTCTCTCTCTCTCTCCTCTCTCTCTCTCTCTCTCTCCATCTCTCTCTTCCTTTCCCCAACCTTTGGTCCCCTAGGATTTGCTAGGTGTTCACTGCTAAGTCACCAATTGATTTCAGAGCCAGACCATAGGGTCTAGGTGGCACTGTCCTTATTTCATTTGGAAAGATTTTAGGAGGATAAACAATAATGGAAATTGTGTTTTGTTTTGGCTTTTCCCCTGCAAACTTTTCAAATAAGCTAATCTCCCATCAGTAAGGCTAAAAATAAGAGTGCCCCTCTGCTTCTTACCAGCTTGGTTTCTGATTTTTTAAATTGTGTTTGTATGTGTCTTTCCAAAACCAGTGACTTAAATGTCCTCCTTTCTACTTGGAATTTATTTCTCTTTAATGAAAGAAAGAATATCCAGGTTATTTAAGCAAATGGGAATTTAATTCATCAGATATAATCTTATTTCTGTGCTGAGATTCATAGCTTTAATCTGTAAACAAGCACATCATTAGGGAGATAGGTAATTACACAAATTAGATTGGAGAAATTTTGCCAGGGAGATGGATTTTGTTTACCCTCACGTGTTTGGCACCAGAGGAATTTCTCTCTCACACAAAAATACATCTTGTGTGGCTAGAGAAGGAGGAAAAATAGAAAGTGTAGGAAAGGAGAACTTATGCCCTGACGATTGCACTCTGCAGCAATGAGATGTCGTCCAGCCTCTTCATGGGGGCCAGTCTGGAGTGAAGGACAGCGCAGAGCAGGGAACAAGTAGAGGCACTGAGGTTTCTACTCTCCAGGATCTGGCACATATTTGTTGCTCAATATATGTTCTTTGGCTTAAATGACAAGTCTTCTAAAATTTTAAGATGTGTCTGCTCATGCTGAAGTGCATCCATGAACAATCAATCAAATTGCCTTTGGGGTGTGTGTTTTTAAAAATGATTTTTAAGCCCAGAGTGGCTCAGTTGGTTGGAACATCGTGTCCTGTGCACCAAAATGTTGTTGGTTTGATTCCTGGTCAGGGCACATAGAGAAGGCAACTGATCTCAATCCCTCCCTCCTCCCTCCCTCCAGAATTAGGGGTTCTCTGGGGAGCAATGTGACCACAAAGCCCCAGATTCTTCTATTGGTAAAACACTTCATTTCCAAAATGGAACACTGGGCATGTTTTTTTCATTAGGACAGGTGGTTAAACCATGGTCTACAACCTGTCTGTTTGGGGATTTGAAGGGACTTTGTTCCCAAATGAAACCTATTGGTCCTCCCAAATTTGTTTTGCAAGTGGGAGAAAGACAAATAGAGGAGGTATGGTGGAGTGTGGGGAGGTAGTCACTGTGTGTAGGGTTGTAGGATGTATGGAAAGACCAAGAGAATAAGAGTATTTTATTAGAAACTTGACCTGTCATCATTTACTACTTGGGTGCTGGAAGAGGACAACGACTGAGTGGCCTTCTCAGTAATATCGGTTCCTGAGTAGAGGCAGTATTGCAAAGAAGCTAAGAAAATGAACCCTGAAATCAGATGGCCTGGACTTGAGCCCTGACACCCCTATTTATTAGTTGGGTAATCTGGACCATGAGGCTAAACTTCCCCATGTCTCCATGAATGTGTTGAAAATGGACATCATAATAAAGGTGGGCGTGAGGATTAAATGATCATATATGAAACATCTAGAACAGCTTCTGCTGTATCTCAGGATTTTATGATATTATTATTAACTGGAGACCTGGTGTAGGAATTCTTGCATGGGGTGGAAGGGGGGAGGTACCACAGGAGGTTGGCCAGCCAGAGGGAGGGACTGCGGGAGGTTGGCTATGAGAGTGCACTGACCACCAGGGAGTAGCTCCTACTTTGAGTGTCTGCCCTCTGGTGGTCAGTGAGTGTCATAGTGACCGGTCATTCCGGTCGTTTGGTCATAATGGTCACTTAGGCTTTTATATATATACATATAGATAGATAAAGAGAGTTTTCTTTTCAAGGCTGTGCGATACAATTGAGGAGGTGACTCAGCTGTGAATCCAGCAAGCAGAACCGATAAGCAGGGTCAGGCCGACCCACCAGGAGTCAAAACACCATCTCATCGAAGGACAATAGCTGACATCTGTGGACCTCCAGGGCTGATTGGACACAGCGACAGGCAGCCTGCG
>NW_006383012.1:782758-791744 GCF_000327345.1 Myotis davidii | reverse complement strand
TTCTCTGTCACTGAAGCAAGCAAGCCTCCCTGTTCGCATCAGCTGCCTGGCTGCTGGCCGCCATCTTGGCTGCCAGTTAATTTGCATATCTCGGCCCTACTCTGTGAATGACAGGGGCTTAGCCCATGGGAAGGGTAGCGGTCGTATGCCAATTACCATGTTTCTCTTTTATTAGTGTAGATAGATTGGACCTGTCATTTACCAGCTGTGAATTTCAACAAGTCTCATCCCTTCTCCGAGTCTTTGTTTTGTTATCTGCACCCAATCTCTCAGATCTTCAAGGCTCCTTCTCATGGCAACAGTTGTGATTCTCCAGAATTACGATGATAGGATCTCACAGCCTGGTGCTGAAATATGTTTTGTATGACAGTGTTGACAATTACAGCCCCAAATTTGGTAAAACCTACTGCTTTCAAGCTTCGCTTCAATAGCATGCAATCTGAACTTGATGCATGTTGTTTTAACTACAGGCTGCGTTGAACCCTACTTTGAGCCTGAAAAAAAAAAGATTTATTGCTTGTATTCTCTTCTGTAATTTCCTTTGGTTTTTAAGATTTTCAACAGAACATTTGCATGAAGAAAAGTCAGGATTCTTTGACCCTTCCCTTGTAGATGGGTTCACAAGCCACTTCTATGAAAAGATTTGATGAAAATGCCCCCGTAAATTTTGTGTAAACATTTTTAGCTTTTGCCTTTTTGATTTCAAGTCATCGTTTCCTTTCAGCTCTTTTTTGCTTCTTTTTTATTTTTGTGCTAGGACTTCAGGGTCTTTGCTATTAAACAGGGACCACAGTTTACTTTCATCCTGATGCACAACTTAAAAGAAAAACTAGAGGATATTTATCTGAAAATAGGATCATGCAGAAGGGTCGGGAAAAATGAGAGGGAGATCAGGGTTTGCTTTTAGTTGCTATAACAACCATATGTAACATCTGTATTTTCTTCCCTCTTTGCTTTTGGTACCTTATTTAATCTATCTTCTGACTTCTGATTCTAAAACTCCCCGGGGATCATTTTATGAAAGGACATGTGCTTTTTAACAGTACTTGAAGAAAAAAAAAAAAGCAACACTTGAAAAGTGCAACAGTGGCTATCAAGTATTGTGGGTCTCCTACCTACCAGGCACTTTACTGACTGTTATGTAGGGTTGGCAAAAGTAGCTTTACAGTACATGAAGTAGCTTTACAGTACATGAGTACACGAAGTAGAATTTTTTCTTGTATTATTATGTATTAATTATTGTATTATTATTTGCATTGCAACTGTAAACCTACTTTTGCCTGCCCCTGTATGTCTTTTCATTATAATGTTGTTCTTTTTTTCTTAGAACACTGTAAAATATTGCTCTCTGGACAAAAGAATGTTAACCTCATGCAGTGGTAACCAGAGTCATTAGGAAATGCTCAGTGCATGTTCTGAGCTTCTAGAATGAGCACCAGTATGGACTGGCTGCTGTTGGGTGGGGAAGATAGTTAGATCACTGTCCTTTCAGGATTCATCCAGTGACTTCATTTCATACAATTAAAGTTGTGTCTAGTCATATAATTGTGTATCTTTCTCCTTGTTGGAGGGAATCCTGATCTGGGTGGATGACACTGTTAACTTCTTGCATGCTTCATTAGAAGAGAATACATTCTAAGTGTAACCGCAGTTACACTTCAGTGCACCCAATTTTGCACCTACTATGTGTAAAGCACTGTGCGTAGTGCCCAGGGAGGTGAATAGGTATAGTCCTCACTCTCTGGAATTCTTATTCGCGTAGGGGAGAGAGTGACATGAATGAACAATGCAAGTAGTTTTACAATTTTGGCAAGTCTTGGAAGAGATATACAATGATTTAAGGAAGCTGAAAACCTTACTTTCTTCAGAATAAATTTACCGCAGTGAAGACTTACCTGTCATTGTATCACAGTTCTTTATTACGTTCCCTTTTTTGGCTGTTTGGATTCAATTCATAAATACTCAGGAGTACCTACTGTGTGTTAGGCTCTCTGTCCAGCACAGTGATCACAGTGGTAAATAGGACAAGCCCCGCCCTCAAAGATGTATTTGTACATATTCACGTGCGGTATGGCATGGATGTGATTTTCAAAGCAACTTCTCCTTCTTTCCAAATTTTCATTGTGTCATGTGACCCTTATCTTAGGCAAACCCACCATCATACAAACGAGTGGCCCAAGACATACACCTTGAGCAGCCAGATTAGATTTTTAAAGATCAGTTGTTTTTCTCACTCCCCTTAAAATCCTACAGAACTTCTTGTTATGTATCTGAGAACAATAACCGTCTGTCCCCTGCTGTCCTTTCCATGGCCCACTCCGCCCACCCCTCACATCGTTGTTCAGGGACAGTAAGCGACTGTGGAATGAGGAATGCGACTCTTAAATGAACCACTGTGGTCAGAGGTGGAGGGAAGGAACACTGGTCAGCAGCAGTTAATAAGTTAAAGTTTAAAAGTTATGAACTATTTTTGTAAAACGATAGTTATTTTTATGGAATGAATTGTCCCTTCTGCACATCTATTTCTGATCCTGTCCCCCACTGCTGATAGAGTGCAAGTATGCCAGTTTGCCCAAGGGCCTAAGACCCTCTGACCCCTTTGTTATTTTTAGTGTAGCAATAGCAGCAGAAGGAACTAGGGAGAAGGGTCTCAGTGACTCACGCAGAAATGTTTTCAACTTGTGGCAAAGGTTGTTGGAATCCATAGTTGTGAATACTTTTCCTTCTTTCACCCGGTGTGAAAGAGCGTTGGTGTAAGCTGTTCATGTTTGTTAGAAACAGTCAGGAGAGGAAAGTGTGTAATGAATTGAAATATGGGGATCCCTTTAGCATTCTCAGGCCTTTTGAGGGTATTGCTAGACCCCATAGTGCTTTGCAAATTCCCGGAGCTCTGATTTTTTTAGAGATTTTAAAAATCTGTGTTTGTATTCAGGTGCCAAGAGCAGTGAAGGAGGCACAAAGAGAAGTTGTAAGAAATGCAACAGGGCTGAGGGAGGGGCTCTTCCCACAAAAGTCCATTGTGCCCTCCAGATTCCACCCTCCTTTAAGGATAGCTTCTATTCCTGACAAGGATAAAACAAAACTTCTCTAAGACTCTTCCAGAAATGTGACTTAAAAAAAAGTCCTCACCTTCGGGAATGGAACCCACAATCCCGATGTATGCCCTGACCAGAAATCGAACCTGCAACCTTTTAGTGCTCAGGATGATGCTCAACCGTGTCACTATCGCAGGGCTTGACTGTTTAAAAAACCAACCAAACAAACAAAGAAAAAAACCTGTGTGTGCATGCTGAAGTAAGCTGTGCAAGGACTCATTTCTCTAGATTTTGTTCTTAAAATATATGGGAGAGAGGAAATCATAGCTGAAATATGGTTACTCCCATGGAGTAACAACAGGGCTGTTGAAGATGGTGATCTTGGTGGATCTTGTTCATGCTTTAACAGACAGACAGTGATCACAATCACCACATTGATTCTTTGAATGGAAGCAGCCTCGGAAGTGCTGCTTAAAATAGTGTGTTGATTTTCACATTTAAGTAGGCCAAACTCTCTCTGTGTACGGTATTAATTTGCTTAGCAAGCCCTTTATTTCATTGACTGCAAGGAGATACGCTTCAGGCCAGCTGTGGCTGAATCAATCATGCAACAAGTATTTGTTGTCTACTGTCTGTGTGCTAAAGGTTGCTAGGCACATGGTGGACACATGCTACAAATAGCATCTAATTCCTCTAGTGTTAAAGGGGACTGAGTCTGGAGACTGTGGACTAACTTAAAAATTAAGTCCTACCTTGTATAAGTGAACATATAGCCTAGGAAATGAGAGAAGAGAGGGTGGCATAGTGCTTTGAGGGATGAAGCTGGTTCTCACTATTTGTTTAAGCATAAGGTAGAAATGTATGAAAGCTCTCGGTGGGAGACCAAGGCAAGGAGGTCATGCCAATAAAATGGTTGTGCCAATGCCAGTAGACAGGCATAAAAAAAGAACCCAAATGCAACATAGTTAGCTCAGAATTAGCATTGTGTACGGAGCAGGAGTGAATGTACAGGACCTAGCAACCTGTGTTTGGTGTTAATAACCTATGTGTGGAGATGGCGAATAAGGATGCATTGAAAAGTGAGTTCAACTTCTAACTTTTTGCACTTATAGGAGGTATCTAGGATAGGCAAATTCATAGAGAAAGTAAAACAGAGGGAAGAGGGGTTGGGGAAAGGAGGAATGGGGAGCTACTGTTTTGTGGATCTAGAGTTTGTGTTTGGTTTGACAGTAACATTCTGGGAATAGATCATGGTGTTAATAACAACATTGTGAATATACTTACTGCCACTGAATCCCACACTTAAAGATGGTTAAAATGGCACATTTTCAATATACTTTTATTGATTTCAGAGAGGAAGAGAGAGAAACATCAATGATGGCAGAGAATCATTGATCAGCTAACTGCTGCACACCTCCTATTGGGGATTGAGCCTGCAACCGGGGCATGTGCCCTGACCCTCTGACAGGGAATTGAACCCTGACTTCCTAGTTTATAGGTCGATGCTCAACCACTGAGCAACACCAGCTGGGCACAGCACTTTAAAAAAAAATTTTTTTTTTTAATCTCAACTTTATTGAATCCTTCCACAGCCTTCAATGTAGTTTCCCTTGAAATCGCTTCTTTTGTACTCGTATTTTCGGTGTATGAACCATTTAATTATATTTTTGTAACTATAGTAATCAATGGGTTTGGGAAGAAACACAACTGATTCCCATTCTTGCAACTCTAATAAGTTTTCCTCAGACTTTGCTCTTCTGGGTAGATTTTTGAAGATTTTTGGTAATCGCTTAAAATACAATTTACCTCGAAATTATTTAACATTGTCATTGCTTGGAGAATATTTTCCATTTTAAGGTATTTGCAATATTGGGCTTGATTTCAAGCAATGCTGACTTATTTGTTGCTATGCAGTCTGTAACTCTATAGAGTGAACTTGTTTCTTCTACAAATATACCAACCACAGGATCCTACCTTTTTTATTTGAAAAATTTACTGTGCCCCCAAGTGCTATTGAGTGGCTAGGTTTTCCAGATTTTCCCACTATTAGTCATTCTACTGAGAGCGTTTGGGTTCTTAACTCACAACAAAGTCTCCTTCAGGACTGTGAAATGGTGACTCCTTCCAGCTGGACAGTCCTTTATTGCATGTGAAGCGCATTCGTTTTCCCTGATAGTTTGGTCTTTTTCTCTCAGGAATATATAGAGGACTTGGACATATCTGAAGACTCTATTAAGTCTGTGGTAGTTATATAGTAACAATACAATTCCATTTCCAATAAATACACTGACATTGACACCCACAGAAACTGCCACTTGAACAGGGCAGAGCGTTTGTGAACTTCAGAAAATGATCAATGGTCTCTGGGGTAGAACTCAACAATAGCAATAGTGCCAGGGACGGGAAGCTAAAATCAATAACAAAAGTGGATTTCAACCAAGGCATCAAAGAGGTTATTAGGGGCAGTGAGAAAGGAGCATTAGAACAGCTATAAAGGGTCTTAAAGATCTCCCTTTGAAGGGGCTTATTCAGCAAAGCCTCTTGAATGAAGGATGACAAGTCCACACTCCCATTTTCAAAATAAATGGGGAAAGTGGATCAAATATAAAAACTTAAATCATGCTCATGTGAAACATTTTCCTGATTAATAAGTTAATCCAGCTCTACCTGGTTTCTCCCTAATGAACAAAGGCAATTGCATATTGCTCAGGCTGGCATGGAGCCTTTGATCACAACAGAGGTATTTGTACATTCTTTTTTTCTTCCTTCCTTTTCATGCCAGGGTGCACTTGAGCCCGATCATTGTGTTTCTCTCAGTGTTGAAGAAATGGCAGCTCTTGTGTGAGCCTGACTGATTTATTCCATGTTCTTTCGTCCCACGACAACTAAATTCTAGTTAAATTTATTTTTGAACAAAGGTAGTCGGCCTCTGATAGTTTCTCTTTTAAATGAGTGACAGCAGACAGCTCCAAGACCATTCATTTGCTTATATCTATTTGCTGTATCTAGACAGCTATTATCATGCATGTGGTTCTTCAGAACAATTCCATCCAGTCTGCTGTCAGTAGCAACCAGCTGAAGGAACCCACTCCACCCGGACTTGTGCTTGGGATGTGGAATCTGAACTGAAACTTTCAATATTGCCTTGACCTGTGTACAAGTTCATGCTCAGAGACTGGTGTTGGGAAAGAGCATGCTTATTTGGAAATAATTTATTGTTTTAAATAAATTTTTATTGTGCATTTTGTGTTTTTCAGCAACCACCTTATAAAAAAGTTTGCAGAAATGGAAAATGTTCCTCCTCAAATCCTGGTCCCTAGAGAGAGTGACTACCTGGGAGTAGAATCCAAGACACCTCATCAGATACTGGGGTGATAGCTAAAGGGCAATAAGGAGCAATGCCAGAGAACGAATGTTGATCAACAGTGTGCATCAGCATTCTGAAGCAAGGAGACTAGGGGGAATAGTCTACCTCTGAGTTAAAGGGGTATTAGAATCAGTGAAGTCCCAGACAGAAAAACGTGTCCTACCAACATAATACTGGCAATTATTCAGTAATCCTCTATGTTATAGTGAAGATTTTCATTACTTTGCTTGTCTGTTTTTGATAAGCGTCTTATATGAACTTCTTCATTTGATTTAATCCTCAGGAGGAACTGTTCCTTTTATTTTACAGAAGAGAAAGCTGAGGTTCAGAAACTTGGCAAAGCCAAACAGCTGGCAGATGGTGGCGATGAAGTCAAACACAGGCCTGATGACTCCAGAATCTTGACTCCACTGCCCGTTTTGCCTTTCCCCCTGTCCATACCAGTGAGCGTTCACTCTGTTTTCTGCAGGTTCCCTAACTGAGAAAGGGGAGTGGAGTGGAGCGTCAGCCCTATGTCCTGTTCTCTCAAAGAACACTGGAGGCACTTGTTGCTTTTGTGTAATAGGGAAATGATTTAGGCTAAATTTATCTTTATCTGGAAGAAGGGATTAACAATCCTGAACAGAGATGGAAGTGTGGTGAATTTCTTTCATGTTTTCAAAGATTTGTAAACTGTATGCTTACCTTGGAAAGCTCATTGGAAGAAAAGTAAAGTCATGGGTATTGAGAACTTCCTGAGTTCCAGTCACTTTCCAAGCTACTTTGCAGAACTTTTATTCCATCTTGGAAAGAGCTGAAGGCACATTACAGTAAGGTTCCAAGGTGATCCGTTATTGGCCCACACTCACACAGCTGGTAAAAGAGAGAGGCAAGATTTAAACCCAGGTGTGCCTAACTCCAAAACCAGTCTTTTCTGCCAGATGCACCCCAATTCCTATTATATAAAACATTGTGCCATCAAATTCAGAGTTGGAAGTGGGTTTTTACTTACTGGTTGGAAGAAACCAGGGAAGCGGGTATGACTTTGAACAAAGCCACATGGGAAGGCAGAATTTGAGCATGAGGGCAGGATGGGAGAGCAGTCCATGCAAGGAAGCGTAAATGAAGTCACAGAGAGCCAGAAAGACATGGTGTCCATACGAAAGACCTGGTTAGAGTTTGTTCTGTTGCTTAAGCTCCTCTGCAATCTTCAGGAAATGATTCCATTTCCTTCCTATCTTGAAAATTAACAGGACAGTTGGCAAGGTTACGCCACATGGGAAAATATTCAAAATAGAGACACAAACACTGAAGCAAATAACCCAGAAGACATGTCGGTGACACAGAAATGCCTATAAGCAACGTGTCTAAGGAGATCAAAGTACTGGTGGAGTCAGAACCTATGCAGGGGCAAGCAGATATATCCTGGAGAAGTGGCATATAAACCTTGGCTCTGGAAGCGAAGTATTGGAATGCAATAGGCAAGTGGAAATGCATTCATTGGTCCAAGAGACCTAAGGGGGAAAATATGCCTTCAAAGGCAACATAGAATCCCCGACTAGTTCATTTCTTACCTGGTAAGATATGGCTCATTCTCACCAACCTTCCTTGAAGAGCCAGCGTACCCTGGGCATTTTTTGCAATGACACATCTCCTCTGAATAATTGGCCTGTCACAAACAGGATTGAGGATGGCATTTCATTTGCTGCCAAAGCTACCAAAGATCTGTAAATCATGTTAACCGCTGCTGGGCTCACATGAGCGGGTGGGGGGAGGAAAGGCTACTTGCCCATGGTGCTAGGTTGTACACTGTTCCCTCGCTGTTGCTATTTATGGCAAGCGGAGTGCTTACAGTATTCTCCCAATTTGCTCATTAGTTCCTAACTAATCTTTTAAGAGTCTTTTTTCTGTCATGGACAGACTGTGTCCCTTCTGCTTGGAATTGATTCATTAATACAATTATGTTGAGGTCACAGATCCTCCCTCATCACTGTGATACAGGGAAATGCCCACAATTAGAGGAGATAAAAGCCACATCCATCAAAAGAAGTGCCTGGGCAATGAGCAGTACGGTTGTGTCCCCTGTCCTTGGTGTTTCATAATGAGGCCAGAGGCAGGAAGACAGGATCTCCATGTTTAAGGCGAGGGTCCTAAGAATGATTTCTGACTTCATCCCAGAGACTGAAAATGGCTTTAGAGCAAAGGATTGGAATGCAAAAGATCACTGGGTTCTTTTCTCTTAAAGGTCAACAGGAGGTCAGACTCTTTTTGTTCCTCATTAAAATCTGATTACAGTTGAGAATCCAAGAATTTTAATAGAGGAGTTACCTGCCTGTCCAAGACTTTTCTTGTTTATGAACCTCAATATTCTGAGTGGTACAGGAACATTTTAAAAGGTGCTGGCCCTATGTTCTAGAAGTCTAAGGAAGGCAGCTTTTTCTGGGCTGATGATCTAAGTATTTTATTTAATTGCAATTTTGAAATTTAGGAGCAGGCATTGGAGGTGTTATCATGGTTTTTGTTTGTTTGTTGTTTTTATTTATTTTTTTATTGCTTAAAGTATTACAAAGAGTATTACATATGTCTCCTTTCCGCCCACCCCCGC
>NW_006383012.1:779384-782614 GCF_000327345.1 Myotis davidii | reverse complement strand
CCCCCCCCCTTGACATTCCCCGGGCCTCCTCTACCCCCCAGTGTCTTGTGTCCATTGTTATGCTTATATGCATGCATACAAGTCCTTCCCTTGATCTCTTACCCACCCCCTCCTGCCCTCCCACCCTCCCCATGTTGGTTGTTTTTAGACAGGGCAAAGGGATTGTTGGTTTCATGGGAGGAGGTCAGCTTTAAAGTGAGCTTAAAATGAAAAGGAATATACTGACTCAAGGGACTCTTCCAAAGCAAAGATGCATAGCAGAAGGGAAGAGAAGGACACGCAGGTCAGCGAGGAGATAATAAAGTCAGGCAGAGATAAATGTGACCTTAAGTAGGTATTTAATCAGATTGAATCATGTTTAATCATGTGTTATAGACATTTGCCAACGTGTTTAGTTTATTGGCAAATTACCTTCGGGACAAAGGCAGGAAGCACATTCCAAGTTAGAAGCATCAGTTGCCTTTCTTCTGGGACCTGAAGCATTTCCCATAATGATGGTTTAATACAATCTTGGTCAATTACCTTTCTGTGAGAGTTGGGGACGTGTGCCACCTTGCTGGAAATGTTAAAATCCCATTAAGTTTCAGTTATTAGTAGCAGAGGAAAGAAAAGGAAAAAAACCCATAAGTGATTCAATTAAGCACAAGCGACCAGATGTCTGTGGCTCTGATGTAGTTTTCCTGTTATGACCAATAAATACAGAATTTCAAGTTGGCTAAATGCCTGTTTCTCCTCTTATTGGCCATTATTATTAGTTTCCCAGCCTTCTGATGCTGCCTCAATTGTCAAATTTTCAGATTTAGCACATATTCAAAAACACTAAGCAGTTTATTCTGTATACAAAGATGGTATTGTCGCTGCTAGGAAGACGGGTGAGCAGTAAGACTGAGTATGGATAACCCCTCTGTTTGTTTCCAGGATATGTAGGTGGGGAAGTCTTGCCAGGGTTTGAGACATTGCTTCTTGGGACCAGGAAACTTAATAAAACGACCTGACTTATGTGGAGGGCACATTTGTATAGAGTTCCGTAGCAATTTCTAAGAAACAAACAAATCATGTGTTTCTTCAATCATTCTGCAAAATAAGCCACAGTCCAGGTGTGCAAATATTAAGTGGTGGGTAATGTGCTTAATTCTTGAGAGTTCCCCCCCGCCCCCCTCCCCGCCTTTCTTTTCCTTCCAAAAATTAAAGCGAGGGTTTCCATTGTTGTTAAGGATTCTTCTAGCAACTGTGACATAATTTTGTGCAATGGCTATATTTTGGTCAGGAAAGCCCAAAAGAAATAAACCTAAAAAGCCTACAAAAATCGTAGTATCTGCATATTAGAAACCAGTGGGTTTTCTCATACTGATAATTTTTATATTGACTCTTGCGTCATTGTGTGTCCATAGATCCTTTAGTTATTCATTGTGGAAGTAATCTGGCTTGATTTTAATCATGTGATACTCAGGGATGCTGGGTGAATGGACTCATTCTGGTTAGTCATTGCTTATGATTGGTTAATATTATATTGGTAACATAAAATCTAGCTGATCTAGCAAGCTTTAACGCAGCTTCATGTCAGTTGTCTGTGTCATTACAAGGAGACTCAGAGAGGCAGCCTCTTTGGCTCTGCCCTTTCTAAGGAAGCTCTCAAAGTGAGAGCAGGCATAGCCAGGTGGAATGCTCTTAACATTCCCAACTTCCAATAGCACGACCAAGGTGATTTTCATGTTGAAGTGGCCAGCTGTCACTTTCATCTGCGCAAATTTCTGGCTGAGCAAATTGGTGAAGCTTTGAGGACTTTCTGAAAGAAGGAAAATGGGCATTTTTGTTGTTGAGAAAGCTGAGAGGTGTGGGCAGTCCCTAGAATTCAGCTGTCCACAGTTGCATTTAGCTGACCAGAAAGGCTGACGGTTCCCTTGATCTGGGAGAAGTGCTGTCTGCTCTGTGGGTCTGTGAAGAGAAAATTGCACATTTCATTCACAGTCTGCCTGGTTATTTACCAGTTTGGGATGTTTGGATGTTTCTTTTTTCTCTCCCTCTTTTTGTGTTTGGCTATAACATAACTCCTCAAGTTGCTGGATCACTGACTCATAGACTGTATTGCCATATATATATATATAAAATTTGTTTTCGGTGCTGCCCACACTTGTAACTAGACCAGTGCTGAGATCCAAGTGGCTACCAGTTCCCAGGAAAAGTATGAATGATACTCTTACCTTCTTTTTCAGTTTTCCATGCTCCATTATGAACACTTTGGAGCTAGCTTAAAGTCCCCAACTTGGGAGGTAACCATCAATTTCAACATTGACCAGCTTTGATTCTGTTTTATATCAGCTGCCTTCTACTACTACCTGCTGGACGCTGACATTGGAATCAGACTTGCAGAAGGAATAAGACTCAGGTAGATTTAATTGCGGTTTGTCTGCACTGGAAACAGTGGTTACAGTTAGTGTTGGAACATGTCACACGTGCTGAGGCCAGCTCACGCCCATCCTCTTATTCTGAGGCTGCCCTGCTCAGCAAGTACAGTAATGACACATACTCTGTAAGCAGCCTCACACTACAGCACAGTGCAAAGTTTTCATACATTTCATTATTTAATCCTCATTCTAACCTTCATAGATCGGTTTCAGTTTTGTCTCCATTTCACAGAGGAGGAAACTGAGGCTTGGATAGAGTATGGTGCTCAAGTTATCTAGCTAATAAATGGTACGTCACAGATTTAAACCCTTATTTTCTGTCTCCAGGGTCTCCCAAATTTAAACTGAAAGCTATGTTCTGTATTTTTGAGTTAAATTAAATATTCTAAAAAATTATCCAGGGATATCATCTTCAACTCTGGACCGACCTGAGTCTTGTTTACAATATTGATATTAATTTACTCTACCTTGTATTTATTGAGTGCATCTCATGTGCTAGGTTCTGGGCCACCGCTGGGGTATAGAAGTGAGATTGAACACATCTCACATCCTCTGCCTTGTGACTTTCCATGTATTCACTTCAAGGTTCTCTATTTTAATTTACTTTCAAATAGTTCTAGTCCATTTTAGTTTCTGTTTTACTGGCTATTGAACAGCATGGTCATCTGCCTCATTACCATAGTAATATTACTGCATGTATTCTAAGTGATCAACATCATTTGGGGCGGGAACTATGAATTCAAGGACCTGTGATTTCATTTTTTAGTTTGGAAATGAAGCGTCATTTAGAATCTTTTACCATGTAAAACTTGGGATTCCTTTAGC
>NW_006383012.1:777580-779355 GCF_000327345.1 Myotis davidii | reverse complement strand
ATGGCAGAACAAACCCAGGCATGTGCCATGACCAGGAATCCAACCATGACCTCTGGGTTCATAGGTTGACTCTCAAGCACTGAACCGTGCTGGCCAGGCTCCTTTAGCTCTTTATTAAACACTTTGGGCCTCATTCAGTTAGCTTGCTTATTTTCTCCCCCCCCTTTTTTTTTGCCAGTTTGTCTCTGCTTCATAATTTCTTAGAAGTTAGAAGAATATGAAAAGGAGAGAGTGGAAATGTTGGATATAAAGGAATATATTTCCTCATGAAACCATCACTGGGAAAGCAGTAACAGTGAACAGAAGGGGCTTGTCAGAATGACTGATATTGTCTGCGTCCCAAACAATGTCTAGAATGACATCAGCAACATCGAGGACTTACTTATTATTCCAATTTGAGTTTTCTTTCCTGCTCTACTTCATGCCCAATTCATAGCTAATCCCCAGCTGCAAAATCAGTCTGTAAGGCAAGTCCCAAATCCCTGCCTCACTTTGGACCAAGAATCAAGAGAATTTCCCTCATTTTTGTTTTTTAGCCCGTAAAGCAATGATAGACATTTTATAATGATACTGAGGTTTTCCTGAAACTGCCATCATGCTACTGTCTGACCAGTATCAAAGCTAAAGAAAATGAACTTCCAAGCTTTTGATTCAATAAAAAATAACTAAATACTAGAGCTATTCATTTATGAATCCTTTACCAGTAAGATTAGGGTCTTGTGTTCTTTTCTTCTTCAGATTCTCTCTCTCTCTCTCTCTCTCTCTCTCTCTCTCTCTCTCTCTCTCTCTCTTTCTCTCTCTCTCTCTCTCACACACACACACAAATGCCTTATTTTTATCTGTAATTAATTTGAGTAGCTTCTCCCCACCTTTCTTGGCTTAGCAGTCAGGAAAGCAGAACCCTGACATCAGAGAGGAACTCTCTGCTACTTTCTGCTCAGCAGTTCTCCTGAATGAATGGGGGCGGGGTGGGCGAAGGAAGGGAATGAGAAAGGCTTCTGATGGTTTTACTTGAGGAAAAAACACAGAGATGAAATATAAAGGCTGAACAAGGTCAGGGAAGACAGACGCTTGGTTGTGTTGGGCTTAGGGGTAAGGACAGAGAGATGGAAGTAGGATGTAATTTGGGGAAAGGTACGTTCCCTTACAAGATGCCCTCTTTGTGGCCTCTGGAATAGATGAGGCCAAAACCAGACTCCATAGCCTTCTCAAGCCTGGTACTAAGTGCAGACTGCAACATCCACACTTATAGAAGCATCCAGGTGCTGCTCCCTGCCCTTGGGATGTGCCCCATACACCAGCCAAGCTCTGCATGTGGTTTGCTTGCTTTCATTTCCTTTTCTCCTTTTTTTGTTATAAAATTAATACATGAGCAAAATTTTGTTGTAAAAGATAACAGCAGTCGATACACATATTGGTTTGCTCTGGTCTGCTCTCCCTGTTTGCAAACCATAGTTCTTTTGCCAAAGGAAAATGCTATGCATTCTTTCCAGATAGTTCAGTAGAGATACATAAACAAAGAAAATAAAAAAGCATGTTTTTTTCATTTTTAAATAACTAGTTTTGTACTGTATGTTCTGTTAAGCACGTTTTGTCTTTTCTATAAGTGATTCCTTTTTTTTTTCCAATTGCCATGATGTTAAAGAATACTGTGTGATTTTTATTATAGAACTAGAGGCCTGGTGCACAAAAATTTGTGCACTCGCGGGGTGGGAGGGCTGGGCCGGCTGGGGGGAGGGGATGAGGGAGGGTGGTCAGCTGGGCCCACCCCCTGG
>NW_006383012.1:773428-777403 GCF_000327345.1 Myotis davidii | reverse complement strand
CTCAGGACGTGGGAGAGGCTCCCGCCACCACCACTGCACTCGCCAACCATGAGTTTGGCTTCTGGAGGAGCAGTGCTCCCACTGACCACCAGGGGGCAGCCCCTGCATTGAGTGTCTGCCCCCTGGTGTTCAGTGTGTGTCATAGTGACCAGTCATTCCCAGTCGTTCTGCTATTAGTTTCAGTTTGCATATTACGCTTTTGTTATATAGGATAGAGGCCTGGTGCATGGGTGGGAGCTGGCTTGTTTGCCCTGAAGGGTGTCCCGGATCATGGTGGGGGTCCAATGAGGTGACTGGCAAGCCTGGGTGAAGGGCTTATGGGTTCTTGCAGGCTGGTCACACCCCCTTCAGGGTGAGGGTCCCCACTGGGGTGTCTGGCCAGCCTGAGTGAATGGCTGATGGCTGTTTGCAGCTAGTCGCACCCCCTTCAGGGTGGGGGTCCACACTGGGGTGCCTGGCCAGCCTGGGTGAATGATTGATGGCTGTTTGCAGCTAGTCACACCCCCTTCAGGGTGGGGTCCACACTGGGGTGCCTGGCCAGCATGGGTGAGGGACTGATGGCTGTTTTGAGGCTGGCCACACGCTCTTTAGGGTGGGGGGTCACCACTGGGTTGCCTGGCTAGTCTGGGTGATGGGGTGAGGGCCATTTTCAGGCTGGCCACGCCCCCCGGCGATGGAAGCTCCCAGCCTCTCCTTTTATTCTTTTTTTATTCTGGAATTTATTTACCTTCGATAATTGAAACTTTGTTGCCTTCAGTGGAGCTCAGAGCTGGCTGCGGCAGGCGGGAAGCTTGTCTTCCTCCACCACTGGAGCAACCAAGCTTCCTGCTCGCTTCAGCTCTGTTGCTGCCGGCTGCCATCTTGGTTGCGTTAATTTGCGTGTAGTCGCTCTGATTGGCTGGTGGGTGTGGCTTAAGTCATAGCGAAGGTACAGTCAATTTGCATGTTTGCCTTTTATTAGATTAGATGGTGTTTTATAAGGTGGTTACTTTATTAAAGTAGTCACTTTATTATTAAACAAGAGGCCTGGTGCACGAATTCATGCATGGGTGGGGTCCTTCCTGGCCAATCAGGCTGTCTCACCCAGTCCCCAATTGGGACAGCTGGCTGGAGTGAGGGACCATGGGAGGTTGGCTGTGGGAGTGCACTGACCACCAGATGTCATCTCCTTGTTGAGCGTCTGCCCCCTGGTGTTGAATGCGTGTCATAGCTACTGGCCTGTCATCTGGTTTTCTGGTCGTCCAGTCATAACAGTGGCTTAGGCTTTTATATATATAGACTAGAGGCCCGATGCATGAAGATTCATGCTAGAAGAGGCCTTCCTTCCCCTGACTGCCAGCACCACCTTCGCTCCAGCCGCAGCCACCTTTCAGCCTTCGCTCTGGCCCGGAGCCACCTTTCCGCCTTCACTCTGGCCAGGAGTCGCCTTCTGCCTTCACACGCTGCCCAGAGGCCCAGGGCAGAATGCCTGCATTGTCGTCATGGTGATGATGCAAACATCCTGGCCCAGCCACCACCATCTTTGTCGCATCAATTTGAATATTCCCTCCTTATTGTCTGTGGGCACCGCCATCTTTGTCGTGAAGTGATGGTCAATTTGCATATTCTGTCTTTATGTGATAACAGGCATCATCTAGCCTACTCTGTTGTGCTTTTCAAAGAGCTGAAAAGCTATATGGGATCGTTCCAAACCCAGAATCGAATGGACATTGCACTGTGAAAGCCTAATTAATGGAGGACAGGGAGAATGGGTATGTTTTGTGTGTTTTTTTTAATCCTCACCCAAGGATATTTTTTCATTGATTTTTTAGAGAGAGTGGAAGAGAGAGGGAAAGACAGAGAGAAACATCCATGTGAGAGAAACACATCAATTGGTTGCCTCCCACAGGAGCCCTGACCAGAGCCCAAGATGGGAAGGAGCCTGCCACCAAGGTAGGTGCCCCCTGACCAAATAGAACCTGGGACCTTTCAGTCTGCAGGTCAAGGCTCTATCCACTGAGCCAAATTGGTTAGGGCAAGAATGTGTATGTTTTTTATGGTCAACTCAGCTCAAAATTCCTGATTCCTTAAATCTGTACATTTTATGGATCATCTTCACATACTACATTAAGAGCCAGAAAGGAATTGTATTTCAGAGTTGCTAGTATATGCCAGATAACTTCTGCATGACCTCATGCCATCCTATGGCAACTTTGAAAAATAGAGATTCTGCTCTCCATGTGTAAGGGGAATTGGGGTTCAGAGAAATGAGGTAACCTGCCTGAGATTACACAGGCTCAGTAGTAAGTGGTGCATTATAAACTTAAATACTGGCTGCAAAGACATTTGTGATTTTCATTATGCCATAGCACCTTCTCACTTGAACTTCGTTTTCAAAGTGCTAGAAATTTTACTGGTCATCCTTTTCATTTCTCCATCCTGTCCCTAAGCAATGCTATCACATGCCCACTTTCCAGGGCTCCTCCCTGGAGATCAATGCTTGTTGCTATTTGCACTTGAGGCTTGAAATCTGGAACACAGGGGTTTTCTCACTGTGGTCTCCCCTACAAGGAGCATGTTACAAGAAGGGATGTTCTGTAGAAATTAAATGGATGTGGTGAGCCTGCTTTCTGCATTTTCAGTTGTAGCAATTTGGTGCCTGGGATGCATGGCTGGTTTACACAATCGTGCTTTGCCTCTCAAGTTAGTCATCTCTGGTTTCACGGAAAGAATGCTCCCTTAGAGAAATAACAGGTGGGAATGATCTATTAGGTTATCCCGTGCATTATGAGATTGCTCACCACTGTGAATTGCTGGGTCTTTCCTTTATACCTATTTCAAGTGACCTGTGTTAAAAGTCTTTGGTCTCTTTGTATAAACTAATAAGTATCACTGTTGTGATTTGCTTAGTCTGAATGTCCCTTTTCATATTTTGAGCCTGCCTGTCTAAATCAGACTTTCACCTTCAGAGAATAGAGTAATATAATACTGTACAATCATCTCTTCTAGGCACTTGGCTGCAGGCAAGTGAATTTCTTTTATTCAATTGTTTCTTTATCCATGCATGTATTCATTTAAAACAAATACAAACCAAGTACCTACTATGTGTATTACACTATAAAAGATACTTTATGACCTCTTAAAGTGTATGATGTAGTTTATGATGTATAATGATACAAGGTAGTTAATACCATCATCTACCTGCAAAGAATTTGGCTTCTGATTATTTTTGACACTAAATACATTCACTTGCAAAGGTATCTCCGATAGAAGCAGAATTAATAACACTGATAACATAGGTGATAGTTTACAAAGTAAGGCGGCAATTAAACACCTGTTCCTAAATGGTGTGTGCTTTGTGCTCTGAAAAGGTAGACATCAGAATGAACTGGGCCAGCCTGGGAAAGGTTTTGCTGAGTGGGTGGCAGATTTTGGATCAGTCTTGGTGCTAAATGGACGACCATGGGACGAATTAAACTCGTAAGTCAAGGCCCCACTGTACTTCATATACGAGACTCTCCAGCCTCCTCCACTTTCCACCGCTGCATTGTCTTTTATTTTTATTGATCTTTTTTTAGAGGAAGGGGAAGGGAGAGAGAGAGAAACATCTACCGTATTTGCCGGCGTATAAGATGACTGGGCGTATAAGATGACCCCCTAACATTTCCACTCAAAATACAGAGTTTGTTATATACTCGCCGTATAAGACTACCCCCTCTTCCGCACACCTTCCACACACCAAATAAAAGGTAAAACAATATCAGATTTGATTTTAACATTTTAATTTATATTCAAATGCTTATGACATGCAGGAAAACTGTCACAAGGCTGTATGTAATCAAACATATACATAAAACAGTGCAAGTTTATTACCGGTAAACATACCGGTAATTCACTAAAGAAAACACACTCTATAGACTGGTACCGTAGATGCTTCTCAGGAACACAGGCAAGCAGCCCACAACCTAGAGGGACTGTCAATGATAGAAGAAAGAT
>NW_006383012.1:759857-773026 GCF_000327345.1 Myotis davidii | reverse complement strand
GCCAAAAAATCGTCTTATATGCCGGCAAATACGTTATGTAAGAGTACAATGCTGATTGGCTGCCTCCTGCATGCCCCCTGCTGGGGATGGAGCTCACAACCAGGCATGTGTATTGATAATCAATACACATTATTTTATTGATTTGGAAGTTATTTTGACTTAACTTCTTACAAATGTTTGCTCCTCAGGACCAACTCTGGGACACGGACAACTAATTTTAGCACTCTGATGATTAGACATTTTATTTGCAAAAGAAAAATAGTTTGAAAAGACTACTAACAATTACTGAGATTTGTTTCATGGCCAAGACTTTATTTGGATTATTTGATTTGATTGTTTCAACAATGCCACACAGTAGCACACTGCTCTCCATTTTACTAATAAAACAGAAAAGAAGGCCCATTGAAAGTAACTTTTTCAAGATGTCAGCCACAGTATAAGGTATCTCTGATTCCATATCTCATGCTTCATTATTTTCTTGAAGGGTTAAATTGGATAACCACTAACTAATTGGAAAATCTTATATAAACCATATTCTTTTTTAAAAACCAACTGTCTACCTCAGATGACTGCATGAAATGTACAAAGCAGAATGATTCAGGAAGTGAACAATGACAGCACTTTTAATATATCTTTTCTGTATCTGTGTCCTTCCTAATAACTGGTCATTCATCTCTGAACCCTTCCTCATTCTTCTGCACAATTTTGAAAGCATACTTCAAAACCCACAATGAATATTTGACATTTTGCCTTCTTCTTTCCCGTCCTGTGATTCAGATTCAGCTACTTTGGAGGATTCAAATTAGGGCTACTAAGCAAGCGAGGTATCAACCTTGTGCAAGGAATTGGCTAATTAGTGAGAATTTGCTTGAGTACAAGCTAATAGCAAGGAAGCCTTAGCTGAAAGGTGGGGAGAGGCTGGTTTCTAACAACATTTCAGCATCAGGAGGCAGTCATATTTGAGGATTCATTCTTTGAACTTCCCCTTGAATGGGCTATACATCCTTTTTATTGTTTAAGCTTGATGGAGTTGGACTTCTGTCCTTTGTGCTAAAAGGTTCTGACTCACCCACCATCCATTAGGGCAGAGGAAAAACTATGCCTGCAGTTTATAGAGGAGTGGACCATGAGTCAACTCATAATGAAATGATGGCCTGTTGAGAACTCGAATTTGTCCTTCTCTAAAATTGTGCCCATGGCAGTGGCCACAGGTGGTCAGAGGATTTGGTCTTTGAGTCAAGTGCGTAAAAGCACAAAAGGTCATTATATAGATAATGGATTCCTTTTTGGGATCCCCTCCCCTGCTTCCTACTGAAATGGAAAAGCCTACACGATGCAGATGGCATATTTCATTAATATAAACAGAAGTCCGGGCAACAGATGCTTCGGGGACTGAGGGGAGAGGAGATCTCTATATTTCTCCAACAGCAACAACTCCGATGACAAATTTCTCCCACTGAGCATATTGAACCAAGAGCAGAGAAACATGGAGTTTTTTAGCCTTAGGCACTCTGTGATATTTAAAAGTAAGACAATCAAAACCAGTATTTTTGGACAAGGAGTGCTTATGTGCAGGAAGCTGTGGTAACAAGAAATGCATGAGAAAAGTGTGACATGCTCTGTGAATTACCTAGGACTTCAGGATGGTCAAGCCTTCTACTGTTCTATGTCTGTAGAGCATAGACAGGGTGTCCCAAAAATGTATATACACTTTGAATGATTATAAAGTCAGTGTTTATTTAGGTACAGTTCATTTTCAAAATTAAAAAAAAATCTGCAGAAATGAATATCATTTTTTCTGTCAATGCTGTTTTCAAACTGATGACCGGTCTGATCCCGGCACTGCTGATAACGTGAAGCAATGGAATAAAAAACATCAAGAATCATTTCCTATGGTATTTGGGTGCCCTCAATTCGTCAGCTGTGGCTGGTTTTGTACAGTAAACATTATCTTTTATGAATCCCCATTTAAAAAAAAGTCTAGTGGCACTTTAGGATATATTTCTGGGTTCCAAGTGTAGTCTGGCTTCACTCGTTATTTCAAATCAGTTAAACTTGAAAATGAGTGAAAATGAAGTGAGTTGTGAGCTGTTAAAGTGTGTATGTACTTTTCTGGGATGCTCTATATCAGTGATGGCAAACCTATGACACACGTGTCAGAGGTGACACGCGAACTCGTTTTTTTGGTTGATTTTTCTTTGTTAAATGGTATTTAAATATATAAAATAAATATCAAAAATATAAGTGTTTTACTATGGTTGCAAATATCAAAAAATTTCTATATGTGACACGGCACCAGAGTTAAGTTAGGGTTTTTCAAAATGCTGACACGCCGAGCTCAAAAGGTTCGCCATCACTGCTCTATATTAATAAACCTGAGTCTGGAACACTGCCCTTCACAATAACAAAAGCCAAGTCAGGCCAGTTATTTGCACACGGGGGCAGGGTTAGGGTGGCTCCTGTGCCTTTGCTTCTGATACTGCTTTGTGGAAAATGTGATGCCGAAATGATTAATTGCCCAGCGGACCCCGTTCGCTTAGCGCTTGGGATCAGATGAAATCAAAATATCCAAGTTTAAATTATGAAACGATGTCTAGGTGTAGCGATTAAAGAATTACAAAAAGTACACGATACTTCTGAATCCTATTTTCCTGAACTCATTGTGACTTTGGACAGCTGCCCAGGCAGGAGTATGAAATAGAGTGAGAGATGGGGTAGAAAGAAAAAGATAGACAGAAAGTGCTTCTGCACCACTGAAGAGTAAGATTGATAGAAAGCATTGGAGGCAATATTATAGCAATTTCTGTGACTCAGTAGGTAGGCATAATGCTGATAAAACATTGTGGCCAGTGATCAGAGGCTATCTTTCTGCTAAAAAAAAAAATACACCTGTAGAAACTTAAAAATATATATGCTCTTCAAAATGCTTTTAACTCTAATTGTGTGTGCATTTTTAACCTTTTCAGTTGTCAGAGTAGAAAAGACTGAGTTAGGGTAAAGAACCATAATTCATCATTTTGCATCTAATAGGTAGATATTCAGACTCCTCTGGTGTTGCAAGACTTTTTCTTTCCTTTTTCTTTTTAGTGCTGAAGTAAAAACCTAATGAAATGCCCACTGAGATATAGGAAACAAAATAAAACACCTTTAACAAATCCCAGTTACAGCTCCTTTTTTTATGTGTAACTCAAAAGAGGTGATATCATTAAAGGTATGGGCGGCTTGCCATTCAATGCCGTGCTGCTGCCGCCGGAAACCAGTATTCACTTGGTAACACTTGCTTGTTTCTCTTTTTCTGGTCCAGAAACCTAACTCTTGACTTTCCTGAATTCTGAGTTTTCCTCAAATTTAGCTCCAAGAAGGTGAGGCAGGCAGTTTTGTTTGCATGAGCAAGTCCATAAATGTTTCTTTCTATACACAGTGTTTGAATGAATAATAAGATAATGAAGTCTCAATAATGACTGCCTAAAATACAATGATTATTCTTAGCCACTCATTCATTCATTCATTCATCCATTCATTTACTCATTCATTCTTTACTTACTGATATAACAAATACATATTATGTAATGCATTATGCTAATCATTGGGGGGGATGGTGATGGTATTCACAATGGTGCCCTCTCCTGCTGCCTACATTGCCCTGAAATGGGCCAAAAGCCACTGCCTGCCCTGCCAGACTGCTCACCTCCAATTGTCCTCCCCTGCTGGCCTGCTCACCCCTAACCACCTCTGCTTCAGCCCCGCCACCATGGCTTTGTCGGGAAGGACGTCTGGTCTCCTGGAAGGTTTCCTGGTCTAATTAACATATTACCCTTTTATTAGTATAGATAGTCTCTTAAGGTACTTCCTTTCTGTTTTGTTCAATCCATGTTAAAGACATACAGTGAATATTACAAATTAAAGAAAAAAACCCAGAGTCATTATAAATCAAGAATCAAGACTGAAGGGAATAGGTAGGTTCCATAGATGCACAAACTGGGTCAGCTGAGAGTTGATAAAGCATGATGGAACTTGTAGTTAAATGGAGACTGTCATACTTAAATATATTCAAATTATTTTTACTTTAAATAACATTGAGTCAACTTTCCCTGAATGTATACACACACACACACACACACACACACACACACACACACACACACACATACACACAGTCCATGGGAGACTTGTCTCTGGAATTTTTTTTGAGGTTATTGTTTTTTATGCATTGATTCTCAGAATTAGTATTTTCTTATTTTGAAGAAACATTAAGAATGTTGACAAATACACTTTTGCTTTTATATGGGTATTTCCTTGTTCTTTTTCCTGAATACTCTGTAGGAATTAGATCTTAAAACAATATCAGGAGAGAATAGTCAACATCCAGCCCACTAACCACCAAAGTTGCGGCTTAGAACTAGTGCTTGCTCCTCTGAGTAATGTTCAGAGTAAACAGCTGAAGATAAGAACTATTCATCAACCCACTAGGATGATTTCAAGCTCATTTTTTTTTTTTTTTGAGATTTTCATTGACTGCTCTTTTCTCTCATGTCCCTAGATACAGGATAGCTTTAAATCTATTATAAGGCCTACATAAAAGACTGTTTGCTTTCTTATTATTACATTTTATAAAATGTACCCATGTTTGAAAAACCTCACATTTGAATCTACGTGAGGTAAAAAACACAAGTGCTTGTTAATAAACTTCACACCTCAAAAACCTACAGAAATTTAGAAAACTTTTCTCTAGTGAGCAGGAGCTTTATGAGATTCAGAACAACGGTAACCACTCAGGACACAAAAATGCCTGCTTCTCTTTGCACATGGAAATATAAGAGAGTTGTCATTTGTTGTTGTGATTGCAAAAAAAAATTGGGGTAGGAGGAAGTATTCAATCACATTTTATTGAAATTATATGTTTTATTATCAGTATTCCCACTAGGTTTTAAGACAAATGAGATCCGAATCATGTTTATTTTGTTCCTTAAACCTCCTACTACAAATATAATTGTTGGCATATGGTAGGCACTGAATACATATTAGTTAAATCCATATAAAGGTATGAATAAGTGAATCTAGGTTAATTTCAGCTATGATGTCTTCATGATTTTCTATTTTATGGCTTATTGTATAAACCTATGGTTCCTTGGTTCAACAATTGTAAGCAAAATGCCTTTCAAACATATACCAGAACTTTTCAATAGAACTTCCAAAGTGATGTAATGTTCTATACCTGCTCTGTTCAATCTGGTACCTACTAGCCACACTTGACTGTCCGCAGTTTTAGATGTGACTAGTGTAGCTGCAAATTGAATTTTTAATTTAATTTTAATTTTACTTAATGTGAATTTATTTATTTATTTATTTTTCATAAAAGTGTATTCAATTCAGAATCCAAATCCTATCCTTCCTTTGAGAGAACTTCTTTTGGCTCACGAAATTCTCTGGTATGCTCAGACATGTCAGTACCAAATACATAAATGATCTAAACTGTTTCTTGCAAGTCTCCCTTTTTAGAAATGTCATTTGAAATAGTTATTATTGTTTAGTTTCTCATAAGTTAATCTTAATCTCCTCCGTAATAAGGATCTCACTTCATCTACCTTTGTTTTTCTAATAACACTAGTCACTTTAAATGTAAATAGCCACATGTGGTAAGTGGCTGCCATATTGTCTCACATGTAGAACATTTCTTAACATTAGCGATTAAAAGTTAATTACTGATTAGGGGCATGCTTATGGAAAGAGTCCCATTTTAGGACATGGAAATGTATGTTCACAAGAATTAGAATTCTTGTGTTTTCTACTAGTCCCTTCCTCAAAAAAAAAATAAAAAAGAAAGAAAAAACTCAATCAAAGGTAGATGGGATATGAGCCTGAGTTAAAATATAAAGAGGTCCATCATGTAGCATATAGTTAATAGATGAAGGAAAATCATTTATTAAGTTGCCTCTGGAGGACTTATATCTGCACATTGAGACTGAACCCAGCTCTGACTCCTCTGGGTAGTCTTCTTTACTTCCTCTGGAACGTCGTAGAACTTTGTGAACAACTATGACCCTGTATGTGCCTCAACTATAGATTTTTTTCAAGCAATTGCACTTCTCTAATGGAATGGACACTATATCTTATTATATGTGTACTAGAGGCACAGTGCACAAAAATTTGTGCAATCGGGGGGGGGGCATGTCCCCCAGCCCGGCCTGTGCCCTCTCACAGTCTAGGACCCCTTGGGGGATGTCCACCTGCTGGCTTAGGCCCGCTCCCTGGAGGATTGGGCCTAAGTTGGCAGTCAGACATCCCTCTGGTAGCCTGGGAGCCCTCGGGGGATGTCCACTTGCCAGCGGGGAGCAGGCCTAAGCTGCAGTTGGACGTCCTTAACGCTGCTGAGAAGGTGGGAGAGGCTCCCACCAACACCACTGTGCTGGCAGCCATCAGCCTGGCTTGTGGCTGAGCAGAGCTCCCCCTGTGGGAGTGCACTGACCACCAGGGGGCAGCTCCTGCATTGAGTGTCTGCCCCCTGGTGGTCAGTGTGTGTCATAGTGACCAGTCATTCCCAGTCGTTCTGCTGTTAGTGTCAATTTGCATATTACCCTTTTATTATATAGGATAGAGGCCTGGTGCATGGGTGGAGGCCGGCTGGTTTGCCTTGAAGGGTGTCCTGGATCATGGTGGGGGTCCCACTGGGGTGCCTGGCCAGCCTAGGTGAGGGGCTGATGGCTGTTTGCAGGCTGGCCACAGCCCCAAGCCACCCAAGCTCTCAGTGGAGGCCAGCTGGAAGCTGGTATCTGAGATTTATTTATCTTCTATAATTGAAACTTTGTTGCCTTGAGCGAGGCCACAGCCGCCTGGAAGTTTGGCTCCGTCCATCACCGGGGCAACCAAGCTTCCTGCTTGCTCCAGCTCTGTGGCTGCCGGTTGCCATCTTGGTTGGGTTAATTTGCATATAGTTGCTATGATTGGCTGATGGGTGTGGCTGATGGGCGTGGCTTGTGAATGTAGCAGAGGTGTGGTCAATTTGCATGTTTCTCTTTTATTAGATACGATGTGCAGAAGCTCATACCAGTCCTAATTCAGTACCTTGCACATGGTTGATTAGTTACTAAGTGAAGTTACTAAGAATGAAATTTAGGGTAAAAAAAATTTGATTTCCAACCTTGGCTTTGCCATATACTTAGTGATCTTGGGTTTAATATATAACACTTCTAAGTTTCAGTTTCCTTATTTTTAAAACAGGAATATTAATACATACTTTTTAAGGATAATACATGCGGATCACATGGAGAAAGCGTACGTGTGTAAAGGTTATGAAAAGTCGATGTAATTCTCATTACTAGGGAGTTTCATATTGATATCTCCAAGGAACTGACTTCAGTTCCAGGAAAGAGCCATTCTAAAAGTGTTTGGAGCTATGTCACAAGGCATTCGTTAAAGTCCCTCAGTCTTTATAAAATGGGGTCATCTCTAAGATCAAGACACCAGGTGAGCCCAAGCAGAGAGCAGTAAATTTCAGAATTTGACATATCTCCTTGCCATATGCTACACGCTCATATAAGAGGTTCTTTATTTTTATGACAGGTAAAGATAGCCTAAGTGCCTCATGGGGAAAACAAAACAAAATAAAACAAAACATACAGTTCCTGATCTAGACCATAGGGACAGCTCACTAGACTACATTGAGAAAACTGACTAGATCTCTAGTATGACAGGCAGCTCCTGGAACATGATAGTTGTTTCTGGGCCCCTTACTGAGTGACTCTCTAGATGTTCAGAGAAGTCACAGGATTAAACGGCTGAGATGGATTGTCTTGGGAGGAAAGATGAAAAGAATTAGGTTGGCAAAGAAAAGTCTAATGAGAAATATTAAAATTCCTGCCAGTAGTTTTTAATATAAAGAAAACTTGAGCCCGAGCTGGTTTGACTCAGTGAATAAAGCATTGGGCTGTGGATTGAAGGGTCCTAGGTTCGATTCTTGTCAAGGGCACATGCCAGGTTGTGGGTTTGATCCCCTGTGAGGAACATGCAGAAGGCAGCTGAGCAATGATTCTCTCTCATCATTGATATTTCTATCTCTCTCTCTCTCTCCTTCTCCCTTCCTCTCTGAAATCAATAATATATATAGAACAACTTGTATCATATGCCAGAAAATTTAAAAAGACAGATATTACAAAAAAATCAGCCACGCTGTAGCTTATCTAATGAGCGTCTACATACAAACAACTAAGACTTGACCTGCACAGGGAAGAATCTTATCACAGTGGTCCTGGGAAGATATGCTGTTTCCTGTGTAGGATTTAGCAAATATTCACTTATCACCTCACTATGCAACAGGCATAGAATAAGACATTTTCAATGATTTTATCTCATGTCATTTTTATAATGTCTCAGTGATGTAGACTTTTGTATGATTTGATACTGGAAACACAGAGATGGCACATTCAAATAGAAATCAAGGAATCTTTAATGCAGGGTCTTTTCAAGGATTGTTGTCAGACTTAAAGGAAACCAGCCAGCAATGGGAAGCATAAAAGCACTAGCAACAGTGGGCAACTCTCCCCTCTTGTCCAGAATGGAGAGGGAGCCCGTGGCCATGACGCGTGGGTGGGGGTGGGGGGTAGGGGGGTTGGCAGAGTAGGAGAGTTCTAGGAACAGAAAGAGAAACATGCTTATCAGTGGTCTGGGAGAGAGGCAGGAGGAAAGAGGGATAAAACCTTTGGCCTCTTCCTCTTTCTGGCCTTGGAACTCCTGCCAGTTCCTCCCATTGGCAAGGTAGCCCCATCCATACAGCCCCAAAGGTCAGAATCCTGTGGCACACGGTATGGGAAAGGACGGTTGCAAAGCTAACATTTCTGATTCCAGAAATTTGGTAAGTTCCCATCTCTGGTTCCCTTGTTTAAAATAAAATACAAAGTGTACAAGGTTTCTGGACCCATCCTCTGGGCACAAAGGATTTTATTCATTTTTTTAAAAATTGAAAACTAAGTCTTAATACTGACCAGTCATTTTCCAGAACTTTACATTCTTCTCAAGTGGATATGGTGAGAGTGTGTTTCTGCGTCTTTGAGCAAAGATTTCTATACTGAGAGAGATTATTGTTTTAAAAGCACATTAATTGTTTAATACAGTATGGGGGGGCAATTAGTGTTGTAATAGCTTAGAAAATCAAATGGGGAAAGTGATATGGGGAAATTTTTAAAATAGATTTCATATTGATTTCAGAGAAAGGAAATGGAGAGGAAGAGTGAGATAGAATGAAAGAGAATCATCAATCAGGTGCCCCCTGCACGTCCTCTAATGGGGATTGGGTCACAACCTGGGCACATGACCTGACTGGAATTAAACCATGACCTCCTGATGCTCAACCACTGAGCCATACCTAGGGGGATATGGGGAATGAAGGGGAAAAAGTTCATGGACAGAAAATCTTGTGTTAAGAATGAGTTTCTCATTAGTTATATTAGGAACTTGACCTTTAAAAATATTGATAATTTTAGCAAACCTTTACTGAGTGCATATGCTATGGCAAACTGTGTGCTCATACTCAGTCTTTGTATACATAATCTCTGAATTCCCTGCAGTTAGCTCTTTAACCACTTATAGGTGAGTGAGTAGAGGCATTTAAGATGTTGAAAGTCTTTGAAACACTATGTGGTAAACATGATGTGAGACTAGTTATGTGGCTTACCTCATAGCCAATCCATTTTACCTTTTAACACTTACTGAAGCGAAGCACACAACCTTCAAGATCTTACGCTTATTATATGTGGGAGAAAATTAACTTCATCTATTTTTTGCTTTGCAGCCCAACTATAACTTAGTCATATATTATTTCCATTTAAGGTGATTGCAAACACTAGAAAAGATGTAAATTCATCTATTAGCAAATATGAGTCACTGTGTTAATTTAGCTTATTTTGTAATGGAGATGGTTCTATTTGAATAGAAATGGGGAATAGGCAGTGAGGGTTTCATAAACACAGGAATAAAATTCCTGGGCAAGTAATGAGGTGCCTCTTTATTCTTGTGTTTTTATGCAAATTGAATCCCACACAGCTTTTGGAAATAACTATGTTTGGGTTACATGGTTTATTGTAAGCAGGGCGCATACTATTTTTCATATTTGGCTTTATAATATTTTAGCTGAATCACTTTTACCATGCTTTCTTAGATGAGAGGTAAATTTATCTCCCCTTATGATTTCTGCCCTATCCTTAGCCATTTTGGTAACTTTCTAAAGTTTTATTTTACTGTAAAACTCATCACTGATAAATCACTGGTCTTACATATAGAATGGATTTAAAATGTATGCACTGTGACTCAGGTGAGTAGAAGGATAACTTTATTTTTCCATAAATGAATATTGCTGGCTCACCAGGACCCATTTCTGCTTAAGGAAGTTATACTCATACCCCACTTGAATTTATCTCACTCACTTGTAGTTTGTCTGTTGCTCTGAGGTTAAGTACAACTCTCTAGAGAACATATTATTTCTATGTTTTTCCTGCACCCCTCCTCTTTCTCTTTCACCTGGACTCAGTAGGACTATGAATTCAAGGACTACGTGTAGCATGAGAAGGTGGAGAGGAGGCATCAGGTCAGTGTGTAACCTCTGATGCTTACAGATTTCCATTGGAAAGTGTCACCATTTGATCTTCTATGTATACTCCGATGCAATTACAGGTGAGATAAATGACCTGGTTCCTTTTGTGTGTTACATGTTGAGATCCCTCTCCTGGGAGAATAGGCTCACGTGTCCAACATTGTCCCCCAAGCCTGGTTTTAATCCCTCGCTTGGACCATCTACCCTGACTCCTCCACAGTCAATTCACTATTTGCCTAACAACCAGCCAGTGCCCTTAGGAAACTTCTGTGTCCTACACTAGGCGGAGGGGAATTTCCACATTTTATTCGCACCATGGGCTGCCCCATGTTACTGTGAGACACTCTGAAAGACTGCTTCTTCCACATTCCAGAAAGATATCAGGCAAGTCTCTCCTGCCCACAGATCATCAAACCTGTCTAAGAGACTTTTCCTGTTTCCCTAACTGAAGATTTTCTCTCCAAAAGGTGCAGGGCAGGCTGTATTAGGGACCACATTTATATCTAATCATGTTGCTTCTCTAACTCAGGGTTCCTCCCTCCCTCCAAGTCAAAAAAAGTTTCTCTGGCAATCTGCTCCTGTATCCTTCCCTACTCAATACTCATCCTAATCTCCGATTCTACCTATACAGGGTGGGGCATGAATCTGAAAATATTACCCAAAAAGCTTTCCATGCTTCCAGGATTTGTCTGACATAAGTGCTTAGAGCACAATATAAGAGCCGTCTGTTTCTCAAGTCCTATACTTGGCTTTTAGATTGAAAGCCACAAACAAAGATGTAGTTGGCATCTTTTGGTCATTCAGAGAAGAAGGTGTCAAAATGAAATTGTGGTATGTCTCTAATGTCAGGTTACTAACTTCAGAAGCCAGTTCTTTGTTTATATATAGTACATGTTTGGTTATTGAATGGGGACTCAGTAGGAAGAATGAAGAATCTTAAGAGCCGTTTAACTGGCAGGCCTATTGGACTGCATTGGACTGCAGCTTTTTCACATCCCAGACTTGAAGAATGATACCATTGAGAGTCAACACGAATAACTGTCATGCATTCAGCACTTAGCATATGTCCAGCCCTGTGCTATGTCCACTAACTCATATTTCTGCAGTACAGGTGATATCATTTCTACTTTGCAGATAAGTGAGGGTCTACACTACTCAGTTCCCATAGACATGGACACCCATCTTCTGAAAAATCTTTGTCTCACCTCTCGGCTTTTCACCGCAGGGGCAGCTCACCTCAGTCTTGAGCAACATCAGCTCTTCCAGTGTCTTTGGCATCCTGCAGCCTAGCAGAGGGTGCATGTAACAGTCAGTGAACACTCTCTTTTCTGAGCTCACGTTGTTCCGTTGCCCTTAGCATGGTTTCCAGTCCTCCTATGTAGGAGCATATCTGAACTCTGGGTGTATGCATGTGCCCTCTCTACCACATTTCTATAGTTGGCTTATGTGAGAGACCATCTGCCTTCATAAATCAACTTTTAATCCTCTTAAATCATGTTTGCAGCTCTTCTTGGAATCCTCTTGGATTTACTGGCATTTTCTGGCCCTGGAAGGTGCTCTCATATGTACTGAGGTGCGGAGTGTGGTGCATTCTGATGGCATTTCGGAGGGGCTCACTCATACATAAAGACAGAATAATGAGGAAGTGAGTGATGGGTTATGAAACTGTATGGCACCTACTTAGCTATCGGGGGATACTAAGAGTTGTTTTTTATTTTTTTTATTTTATCATCTAAAAAAATAAAGTGATTTGAAGAAATTAAAATGCAACTATATGGACCATTTTGGCTTTGAGGGAGCAGAGTCCAGCTGTTAGAGGAAGGTCGGGGTCTCTGGTGGTTACTAGATCTTCAGCAACCAAGGGCCTCTGTGGTGAGCATTATTGCAGAAGGTGATTGACTCTCAGTGACTTATTCTCCACTTAGCAGCTTAATGCAGCAGCAGATGAACTCAGGTCTCTGGAATTTCAAACCCATGCCGTGCATTCACTGTTAAGATGACTCTAGAAGAGAGACACCATTCCTCTTCCTGAGTTCACAGGCCTGTCAGAGAGCCAGAGACACAGGTTTAGAAACAACAGAGTTATCCTCCTGGAAATGGAAATTAATGTCCCATCTTAACCTTAGACATTCCCCTTCCATTTATATGACCCCGTTATGTGAGGAAACCATGGATTGCCACCATCAGAAGGTTGATTCCATTAAAAAAAAAGGAGTGGGAGGGTGTTCACTTTAAATCCTAAGGCATCACTCATCACTGATGCTGGACACTCACACGCAAGAGGCGAGGATTATAGGATTTATCAGAGAAGGCTCAGATGGGCTACTCACCAGCTCCATTGCACAGGCAGGAAGGGATTAGTAAAGGAGTTATGTCAGCAGCAGCCTCAGGACACGATTGTGACCAAATGTGGTAACGGATAGCAGCGGCTGTATTAACTACTTTTGTTGATGTTTTTCCAAGTTGCACTGTACCCGACAGTTTGGGTCTCTCTTACTCTTTTCTCCAGAATCCCCATGACAGGTTAGTTTTTTTCCCATAGGATTGCTGTCTTTTAGGTCGCTGGATATTTCTCCTTTCATTTCAC
>NW_006383012.1:749530-759804 GCF_000327345.1 Myotis davidii | reverse complement strand
CATTGTGAGAGTTTAAGAAATATGGAGGCCTGGCACATGAAATTCATGTACTCAGTGGAGGGATGGCAGGGGGTGGGAGTTTTAGGTCGCTGGATATTTCTCCTTTCATTTCACTCCCGTGCACACGTGTGTGCGTGTGTGTGTGTGTGTGTGTGTGTGTGTGTGTGTGTGTACATTAGAATGCATTTCTGGCCATGCTGTTTGGTCCATCCATCCTATTACCAGGGTTTCTCCTGACAGTATTTCTCTCTGTCATTTAATCTGTGAGCTCTTGTGTATCAAAGGCAGAAAAAAAACACACCGGATGAGAGCCTTGCTGGTGTCCTGGCTTGAGTTCTGCATCAGCATTTTACTGGCCAACATTTCCGGAATCCTGCTTTGGCAAAATAAAGGTGTTGGTCAAAATTAAGAGTGCAGGCAATGAGGCTGTTATCAGTTAGCCTTTTACCATCTCACCCATGCCCACAATCTCCCAACCCCAGCTAAGCATCCAGGTTTAATGTTAGTTCCACCCGGATGGAAAAGATTAACAGCTACCTACAGCTTTAAAACTTGTAAAGTAATTGCATACTCTCATTTATTCAAAAGTATTGGAAGATAGAAAGTATTATTATTGTTGTCAGTTGCCATCATCATCATCATCATCATCATCATCACATCATTACTACAACCATCATTTTATGTATGAGAAATGGAAGGTCAGCAAAGTAGTGATCTCCAGCCCACAACACAAATCCAAACCACTCTGTGCTCTCTTCCTATGGGGATGATGCTGAAAAATAATTACACCATGGAAACACTTAATTTCTCCCTAGCTTACATGCTAACTGGAGGCTGAGACCTCCCATTCCATTTTCTCCTTCACTCTATTTTCTGCCTCATAGTGCCCGATTAAGCTTATGCTTCCATAGGGTTCTCTCTAGGGCTGGATAGACTGTGACAGGCTACTGGTGGAGAAATATTCTTGGTACTGCTGCTCCCCTCCTTCCAAGGAATCCAGAACGACAGGAAAAAAGATCGAGAAGGTGTGTGCATCCCTGAGAGAGGTCAGCGCCCCTCTGCTTGGATTCCAAGTGGTTGATCCACCTCTTTCACTCTGTAATGCTGCTCCGTCACTGTGGGCTGAGTCATGGAGTGAAATAAATACAGACTTAAGGGATTTGGTAGGTCTATGGATGATTCTTTTTTCCTAGTTTCCTGTTTTAGGATTTTAAGTCTTATACGAGCTTTAGCAGTTTTAGATCCTTTACACATTTTAAAGATGAATGGAATAAGCATTGCTAGGCTCTGATGTGTTTATTTTAAGACTTAAGAACTTCCAGTAACTTGAATCTAGTATTGTGCCCTGTTATCAGTTCAGTGCTTTAGGTGAATACAGATGGGGTTTGGGAAGATGTAGAGGTGACAGGTGGCATTATATCCATTTTACACTTGGGTGAACTGGTTTGCTTTTGCCCAAAAGCATCAGACTTGAATCGGTTGTCTTTTCATTGGATTATTTTACTCTCTACTTCACTCATTTATTCTTTCATTTGTTTATTTGTCATAAAGTAACCATAGGAGCCCTCATTCAAGTTTTGACTCTGTACTTAGTGATGGGACCCAGCAGTGACAAAGACATGTTTTCCGACTCCCCAGAGAAAAGCAGTTTGTGTTAGATGATTTTAAAGCACATGAATATATGTATTCGTTTCTACAGATTTTTCAAGATAAGATAGATTTTGATATGCCTGGATTAATTTAGACTAGTCTTTCCTGAAGCTCAGGGGAATAGACTAAATACATTGTTAGTATGATTTTGGTAGAAAGCACATAAAAACTATAAAAATCTATACCATTTTTATTTATCCCAATAAACATCCTTAGTTCATGTCAAGTAACACCAGTTTTACAATTTATTAGTTTATTCTATGAAAACTTTAGCTTTAGCTCTCATTTTATTTTAGCAAAGATGCCAACAAAATAAAACTAACAAGCAAAATGCTAAATAAAAGGTAAGTTTATAAGTTTTTCATATACTTACATGAAAAATATAAGAATTTGATTTGCGGTGACTATACCTATTGGTGTTTTAGAGCTTAGCCATTGATTAGTACAGACTATTTTTCAGGAGTGACATTTGCATATCATAAGATTCTAAGTTAGAGCCTCATGACAGTATGAGTTCAGGCAATACAAGCAATAATATTAGGACTAGTAATAAATTATAGTAACGTTAATAGTCAATTTCTATAATTAGCTTAGATAAAAGGAGCACTAATTAGAAAGGACAGGATCTCCCTCCTGTAATCTAAGGAGAAGCTGACCAGGAAGGTGCCCGGAAAAGGAGGATCCATGGCCTCCCCAGGGACTGCAGTAAATTGTTCATGAGGCCCTACCGTTGGTGCAACTTAAACTCTGCACCTAAATGACTAGGAGAGACACTGTTGTTGTTCTGGTTTATTTCTACTGCCTATAAACTCTACCCAGAGGCATGCTGACCAAAAGCTGCAGTTCCCCTGGTAGTGGCTATAAGAGCTGACTTTATGAGAATAGGTGAGGCAGACAATTGAGCAATATGCCCGCTACATTACACCTTTGGGCCTTCCATTTCTGTTTACACTACTGTCCCTATATGTCAAAGTTACCCTAGCTGATTTCAAGTCAGCTATCACGCACCCACCAGGGTGCCAGTCATCCCCTACCCAATGAAGAAAAAAAAAAACGCCAAAGTTCCCAACCCAGTCTGAATCCAGATGCAGTGCAGTGAGCCACTGTGAAGGCTGCTTGTCAGTCATTGAGTTTCCTAGGTGATGTGTTTGCCTCCCTAATGTTATTTAGACTTTGTCTCCCAGGCATATCAACAAAATAAAACTAACAAGCAAAATGCTCAAAGAAATGACAAGTTTTTCAAATGCTTACAAGAAAAATATAGGAATTTGATTTGGGGTGATTATACTTATTGGTGTTTTAGAGCTTAGCCACTGATTAGTGCAAGACTATTTATAAAGTAAAAGAGAGGAAGTCATGGAGGAATAAAAATCAAACCCAAATTTTGTGACTCTCAGTCTAGTGCTTTTCCTATTCCTGGTAATATTTTCCAAATGGAATTAAATAGTGTGACCAATAGAGCACTCTCTTTTCCAACCATGCTGATAGGTCACCTAATTGACCCGATAAATTTAATATGCAATTTTTCAATAGTTCCCCCCCCCCAATGATAAACGAATGAAATCAAACCCCCAAGAGATTGGTTAGTTTGCCTCAAGTCACACAGCAATATGTAAAAAGTCAAAAATGTTGAATCTAGACCTACCTGACTCCTAATTCATGATCTTCCCATCTGATATATTACTTAGAGCTGGATAAATTTATTACTTGAAGAGACATAAAATCTAGGGTAAAAGTTTCAGAATATATCAGCATTTGAAGCTGTTTCATATTAATCTTCTCTCAGTTTATTAAAAACTGTAGTCACTTAATGAGTTTAGACACCCCCCACTTACTCCTCCAAAAATAATCCATCCATGTCCTTAAATGCATCATCTATCACATTGGAGCTTTGAGGATGGATTACTTTTGCACCTGTATACGCACATCTTGGACTTCCTGTGGTCCTGTCTGCGTTTCACTGTACTCTACGGGCTTAGTGCTTCGGTGTCAATTGTGAAACAGTGAAATGATTATATGTCTCTAGAAAGCGATGAGCCCCCTAGGAGCTGTGCTTATGTGAGATTACTCAGATGCTTCTCTGGGGCCTGAATTCTCTTCCCTGTGAAAGCAAGCTTTGAAATCCTCATTTTGACGGTATCTGTGGAAGTGCTTGAAACCCCAAGTCACTTCCAGGCTTTGGGCATCTTTATTCAGTGACATTCTTCTTGTGAACAATGCCCCGCTTAGAAATTCGTTTGGTAATGGGGAAAAGGCCTTGGTTTGTTTTATTGTCAAATTCCAATTGCTTTGTGAGTGATTGTAAAATGTAGAGCCAGTGTCTGTAATGCAATTGTGTCGGCAGAATACAAAATGCTCATTGTGGAGAAAGCCTGAGAAAAACACTGTGTAGCCATTAAAAATTAGAATTCTGCTTGTGCTGCTACTCTCTCCTTCCAAGGAGGGTCTTTAAGACGCATCCTCAGTGCGTGACATATGCTTGGGTGTCACTAAACTCTATTTTCTGAGCTGGGAAGTGGAGCAAATGCTCATGGGAACTTGATTTACTTGCCCTATTTCCCTTCAAAAGAGACCCTGGCATTTCTCTCTCCTACATTTCCCCGTAGTCACATTGTGTCTCCCTTATTGTAGTTTCTGATTAGGATGCTATTTGATAGTAAATAAATTATTTAAGCATTTAATAAAATAAAGGATGGCATGCGTCATCCATAAAAGACAAACTGTAAAATGAGCTTTAATTATGTTTCTGGGTTTTGGAAGTAAATTTCACATTTATTTGCAGAAGACTGACCATTAAACTGCATAATAAGTCGCTCCAAGTCAGTTCAGTTATTGTGTTGATGATTTAGTCAGGTTTTGTTGGTCATCATGTCTAAATGGGATCATCAAGCTTCCTTAAAAATCAGACAAATGTTCTTTCCAGAGTTCTTTGAGATATGATTTAGGAAAGCCTAGAATTGGAAGAAACCTTGAATGACATCTCTGTCTGTTTCTGTATCTCTCCCTGTCTCCTTCTCTCTCACTCTTCAAATATGAATAGATTAAGGACTTGCCTCTTGTGTCCCTAAGATTTCATGTACTTGGAACCTAAAGTCTCTCCAATAAAACAGAGGCTTTGAGAGCTTCATGCTGCCCTAACCTCTCATCAAGACGAAACATTGGTATGGAGAAATGAGTCCACAGTTTCATAGCTGAGCTTTTAAAAATTTGCATGCTCTTGAGTTTACATCAGGATGATCATCATTGTTATTAATAAGCTTGTAGTTGGGATCTTATAAATCAGGATCCCAATGTTTTTCAAGAAAGGGGGTAGATCAAAGACCCAGGTAATTTGGAATCTGTGTTCTTTTTTAGGTAAATTTACAATATCTTTTGAATAAATTATGTTCGTGGTTTTGTACCATTTACTTAGTCTCATGATGGGGCTGGAAGTTAGTTGAGAAATAACATCAAAGAATGCTTTAGTGCCGAAACCGGTTTGGCTCAGTGGATAGAGCGTCGGCCTGCGGACTGAAAGGTCCCAGGATCGATTCCGGTCAAGGGCATGTACCTGGGTTGCGGGCACATCCCCAGTAGGAGATGTGCAGGAGGCAGCTGATCGATGTCTCTCTCATCGATGTTTCTAACTCTCTATCTCTCTCCCTTCCTCTCTGTAAAAAATCAATAAAATATATATTTTTTTAAAAAAAGAATGCTTTAGTGCACTTCTATTTACCTTTCAGATGAAGAAGCCACACAGTGTATTTGATTAGCTGGTATTTGTAACTCTATTGTATGCTATTATTGACCATTAATGGATGAAATTACATTTTAATTTTTCAAGTCTTTTATTTATACAGAAAATTTAATTCAATATTTTCATTACCTCCCTCTCTTTCCCCTCCCCCCTTTTCTCTCCTCTCTCTACTTCCTTTCTCTTCTTTTTTCTCTCCCCCTTTTCTGTTTTCTCCCATAAATACACATACATATGTGCACTAACATCTGTGGTCATTATGCAAACTGTGACTTAAATGAAAATTTGGATTCTAATAATAAATATTATATTTCTTTTTCATTTACAACCCCCCTCCCCACTCTAGACATTTAGGTATTATTCCTTACAGTTTTAGATACAGTACATATACTTTAAAATGATCTCTTAGCCAGAATACAGGGGGATATATGATATTTACCTAATCCTGGGTGAATATTTAACACCTCTCTTACATTATGCCCTTGATATCAGGGCAGAGACCACATGTGTGTCACCCTACTATCATGTCCAAAGCCTGTGTATGACCCCTTTGTGGCCCTAATCTCAATAGACTGCCATGGGTCATCGTCCCATTTCCCACCAATGTTTACTGTTAAGTGCCCTTATGCAACTCTACTCCATGTAACCTCTTTCTTGTAAAGATGCCAATTCCTTGTGAAGAAGAAAGGCTTCCCTTAGAATAGTTCTGACTCATTTTGAAGATAAGGGGCAGGTTAGGAATCTTCTAAAGATATGTTCTATTTCCTAGAATCGGGAGGTAATTGGTTGGAAGGATTACTTGAGTTCACAAAATGGTGATGAACATAATTAAGACTTTTGAACATAAGAACAAAAAAAAAGAGTATGACCCATGACACTCTTAGACCTCAAGTGGCTGTGCCTTAGGCATGAAGGGTGTTCATTCAAAAGCATGTGAAATGGGATTGGGATAATAATATGAGAACAAATTCAAGCCAAAAAATGAAATCAAATTATTTGAAAGTTTAATGGGGAAAAAATGCGCAACAAAACCAAACCAGGAGTTTACTTATTTTGAAGTATGAGAGTGATAAGATGTGAGAGTCCTCCATGCTTTTATGTTATAGGTGGTTGCTTTAGACTTAAATATTCTCTTCAAATATACTCACCACAATTCTAAGTTCTCCACGTGATAGTAGGAATGAGCCAGAGGAGAAACTCTTCGCCTCTCTGTTGTTACCCTTCCTTTAATAATATGAAACTCTTTCAAATATTGAAGCATCTGACTCCCACAGATCTCTTCTCACATCTAAATATCCAGCTCTGGGATTTTAAGGACTTTATTCATTTTTAAAAAATCCACCTGTTTCTCTGTGCAGCATACGAACTCTTCACCTTTGCCCAGAACTGTATCTGAAATGTGTGCAGAATGTTGGAGGGAAGACGGGGGGGTTGAGAGGTAATCAACCAAAGACCTTGTATGCATATATGCATAAGCCATGGACACAGACAGTAGGGTGGTGAAGGCCTGGGGAGGGGGTGCAAGGTGGGGTGGGTGAGGGTGGGCTGGAGGGGTCGATGGGAAAAAGGGGACATATGTAATACTTTCAACAATAAAGATGTAAAAATAAATAAAGTAAAAATAAATGTATACCTAAAAAATCTTCAAAAATTAAAATGAATTAATATAAGCTCATTTTAGTGAAAATAAAGTTCCACCCATTTGAGGCCATGTCCCAGAGCCCCCGAGGGCGGTGGGAGCCCTGTTCTGACAGCTGGGAACCAAGCTTTGACAAAAGGAACCTCTCTGTTCTGAGAGTTTCTGGAAGTGCAGGTGTAGTTAAAAAACAAGCAAACCCTGAAATTAAAATGAAGGAACACTGTGCAGTTCCACCACAAATTGGACAATTTGGAAATGGCACTGTTGCTTCCCACAGGCCCAGTGGGAAAGGGCTGCTGCCTCTCGGTGGGGTCTCCTGGATCAGATTTATGCTGATTTTTTCCTTTACAGACACAGAAATGCAAACAAGTGTGTTTTCTTTGTTGTGAGTTGAAAGGCAAGCAGAGATTTTTCCAGCACTTTCTGTGAGTCCCGGTAGCTCACAGAAAGGTACTACTTTGCGAATTCCTCTCAGTGGTCCTGACCCAGGACCTGGGTGACCAGAGATGGGGCCGGTGATCACTGAGGAGCTCTTGCTTTTTTCTTGTTGAGATGCTTTCTGTTGTTCTTTCTTACTCTATTTTTGTTCTCCTCGCACATTCTTTTCTTTTCTTATTCTTGGTGTTCGATATATTTACTAGCTCTAAAAATCTGCTACATGCAGAACTAGACTAAGTGATAGCCATAAGCAGTCAGTGCATAACATGTGATTAACTTTTCCTGAATACAGCAGGATTCAGTTGTTACAGAATTCAGACAGAGAAAGAAGAACTGAAGGAACTAGGTTCTTAAGTCTTTGGCCCACAGGAAGCAGAGTTGGGGTGGGGGGAGTTGAAAACAATTCTCAAATGTCAGGCCTTGTGGATCACAGACACAATGGTTTACCATAGTGGTAGGCATGCCCCTGAATTCACATGCTGTTCACATCATATAGAAAAATCAGTGAAGTTAACTCAATTTCAGTAAATTATAGAAAATTGTCCTTGAAGAAATGCATGATTTCCTCTGAGATAATTTTACTTGGGGTTAGCCTGACCTGGAGTCTTGTTTCAGCAAAATATTCCAGGAGCTGTTTTTTACCTTTAGCATGAACTGAGTTGTAAAATTATGATAAGATTGTACTCCTGTGGAACAAAGAGGAAAGATTAAAGAGGTAGTTTAGCAGAGTGGTTAGGGGTCAGGTTCTTAAATCAGACAGACCTGAAACTGAATTCTGTCTGCAGTACTTAGTAGCATTGTGATCAAGTTGACCGACCTCTCTGGACTTGTTGATTCATTTATAAAAGGAGAACACTAACAATCCTTGCTAATATAATTGTGTAACTTAAATTAGATGATAACAGTAATACACTTGACACACTATCTCTTCAGGAATGTACTGATATTAGCTCTAATCATGAGAGACATCCATCAGGGAATAGAGGGAGGGCTCTCAGTATGCAATGGCACCCTGGGGTGCCTTTGTACATTTTTATAAGTTTTTATTTGAAATGTTTTTTTAAAGCCATTGCGATGAGTCAGTATCATCAGGTTACAATTAATTTAGGAGATTGTGTGTGCTTTTCATTTCTTAAATCATCAAGTTTTAAGGATGAGTAAAGAGCAGAACACAGTAACACTTGCTTTTCTAATTATCATAGCAGTGGGGCATCTTTTAGCTCTTACATGCAAAGCACTTCTATGTAAGTATAATACTCCCTTGATGTTTTAATTTGAGAACTACCTAAGATTGCATGGTGATTACCTGGGGGAAAAAGGGGTACAGGAAGGTAGAATAGGGTAAAGGGGGATAAATGATGATGCAAGAAGACTTTACTTGGGGTGGTGAACACACAATACAATATACAGATGTATTATAGAATTGCACACCTGAAACCTATATAATTGTATTAAGTAACATTACCCCAATAAATTCAATTTTTTTAAAAAAGAAAAAAATAATGAACTGCAGAAGATCTGTCATGTGCAAAGTTCTTTATAGAATGATGCACTGTTTGTTTGATTGCAGACAATCTTATCTATACCAGACACAAGGACTTGGAGAAGGGATTATGGTTGGTGAATCATAAACTATGTGATTTATTTTTTAATCTAAAGAAGTAAGTTGTCTTTAAATTGGGGGCATTATTGGTGTTAGGATCCCCTTCTGGTTAATACTGGAATGGCATGGGATTGAGGGAGATCAGTGTACTAGCTGCCTGTAGATTGCAGAGGTGTCTCAGGGAGAGATTTAGAGCCAAGGAACCTAACTGAAAACTGTTACTTGGCCATGGGAAGACTACACACTGAAAACAACATTGGTGGTCAGTGTCAGCCGCTCAGAAAAAGCCCTGGGGGTTTCGTCATTCACTGGAAGACTTTGAGGGTGTTAATAAAATACATACAAAGCAGGTTCAACTGGTTCTAAAAATGGGAAAGAATCCAAATGTTTATTGCAGCCATTTTATTGCTGGGAAACATGGGCTTTATGACCAGAGTGTTTGTAATATATTCCTTTGGGTCTCTGAGGAATTTCAGGTTGGTGAGAAGTATTTGGATTGCCTGAGCATAATTATGTTATGGTTTCAGAGCTAAATCTCTCGTTGTTTTTATCATACTTTTCATTTGATTAATCTTTTAGTTTGGTGCAGCTCATGAGGAGAATTGTAAGCCAGCCAAAGGGAGGAACTGGGGTCTGTCCAGTAAGCCTTCGTCATTGGCCAGGAAATCCAGGTTTCCTGTCAGCTTAGAGCTGGAGCTGTCCTCTTGGCCACGTTTATATGGCATCTGTGTTGACTTGCACAGGGTTGACCTTTCACCAAGGATGCTAGTCCAGTGGAATTCATTTCTCACATGGGACCTTGCCGGTTTGTTTCTGGAAATCTCTTGCCTCGAGTTTTCATTATTCATATTCCAGAATTGGAGGTCAAAGATTCTTTGGAGGGTTGATTACCTGACATCTCAGCATCTAGCCGATTTTCTCTGGCCTCACTCTTTGACTCATAGTGAAAGATGTGGCAAAAAAGTCTTTGCTCATGGTGGTTACTGGAGCAAGCAGTCGCTGTCCACTTCCATGATATCTTATATAGGAATAAATGCTAAGATCAGGTGAGGCATCAAAGCCAACCCTCCACTCTAACCAACATTCTAGAATGTGGCTATTTCAAAGATGTGCAGTTCTTAGTTGAGTTACACTAGTGACCCAATTCCAGATAGAGTATGTGTTGGTGCACCTATGAACCTCTTCCAAAAAATGGTAACATTCATTTTTAA
>NW_006383012.1:735057-749051 GCF_000327345.1 Myotis davidii | reverse complement strand
GAAAGGGCATCAGAAGTCAGCTAATATGACTGGTGACAATAATTTAGTGCAAGCAAAGCCCTCTAAGAAAATCTTAGCCAGAAAATTGAAATTGTAGAGATATTAAGGAGTGAAAAATGGAAGTCAACGGTGGCATTTCTTGGTAGGAAATGCACCCAACATGTGATTTGTGTGGAAGGGAGAATGATTCAAGAGCAGATTTTACCAAGTTCTCCAGCTAGTGCAGAAGTTCCTCTCCATGTAACAAAAAGAACTGTACTTTTTGCATACTCATCCGATTGGCTGGTGGTCATAGCGGAGTGACACCAATTTGCATGTTTCTCTTTTATTAGTGTAGATATCCCAGCCCAGATGAAATATTTGTTTCTTATGTAACCTTCTCTGGTCTTTAACTTAGAAAGTATCCAGTCCCTAAATGTCCATAGTGCTCTGTGACATTTACCATTTCTTTGTTGTTACTGAAAGAGGCAGTATGGCCTAGGACAGTGATGGCGAACCTTTTGAGTTCGGCGTGTCAGCGTTTTGAAAAACCCTAACTTAACTCTGGTGCTGTGTCACATATAGAAATTTTTTGATATTTGCAACCATAGTAAAACAAAGATTTATATTTTGATATTTATTTTATATATTTAAATGCCATTTAACAAAGAAAAATCAACCAAAAGAATGAGTTCACGTGTCACCTCTGACATGCTGCATGCCATAGGTTCGCCATCACTGGCCTAGGAAAGCACAGAGGGTTTGGAGCCAGAATGCCTAGAATCAAATGCTGCCTCCACCATTTATGAGCTCTGTGACTTGGGAACATTACATGTTCTCTGTGGTTCCGTTTCCTTACCTATGAAATGGAGAAGCTAAGAATATCTGCTTTATAAATTGTAGTGAGTGTTTAGTGAGTTAGTACAAGTTAGGCACTGGGAAAGGGACTGGCCAGTATTAGGGCCCAACAAGGGGTACTTGTTATTGAATCCATGCCCCTGCCCTCACTTGGATTATAAGCTTCTTGAGGACAATGGCCATACCTGATTCATCCCTGTCTGACAAAGTATAGGCACTGGGTAACTATTTGTATTGAATAAATGCATGGAATGAATGCCTATGGAGGATTCCCCCCCACCACCCACCAAACACACACACACGCTTTTGCTGCATTTTTAATGCATTTTTAAAGAACTCTAAACATCAGGTGAGTTCTCCTTAGAAAATTAGTTGCATCTCTTTACCCTTTTATTCATGGCCTTTCCACCCTGGCTGATCCCATCTCTCCTAATCTTTTTCTTGTTTAAAGTGGTATCCTTAGGGAAGGATTATACAAGAATATCTGTGCTACATGTAATTGAAGCAGTAGCTCATTGTAATTAAAAGTAATTGAGACCATACAGTGAATGGGTTCTAATGGGAGCGCAGCGGACCGCTCCCAGACAGAGTGTCCTGGTGCCTCCTCGCTCGCTGAACTCTAGTAACCCTGCAGCATCGGGCACAGTGCGCCTCTGTGTCAGTGTCACCGAATATCACTGAGCACCCTCCCGGGGAAGCGGCCTTTTCGACAGAGATCCGGTGTGTCCCTTGCTGGCTTTGGATAGTTAGGTCACATAGTTAAGATCACAGGGTTAAGGGTCAAATCTGCATGTGGCTTCTGGGGTCATTATTTAAACTTCCCCAGTCTTGCTAATTCTGTTTTGTTTTGTTTTGTGTAGAAATGAGTATAATACTAGGTCTCTAGAGTGGATACAAATAAATGCATGTGCTTTCACTTTTTTCTCTTATGCAATTGTGCTCTTACTATTTTTTTCTTTCTCATACATATATTTATAAATGTATGTGTGTGCATGTATATACACATATATTTATATGTCTATATACTATATACTTAGAAAGAGAAAAGGAAGGAAAGTTTGTGTTATGGAGATTAAATGAAATAGTACAGATTCATTTCAAATCATCGCACTCTTTAGCATGTAGCAAGTGTTCTGTGCGTGTTAGTTTGTTTACGTGTCCTAAGTCATCTATGTGGTTTAGGTAGAGATAAATTATTTAACTGCCGATTTGAAAAATTTTTTAAAAATTGGCATCTCTCATTAAATTAATTTGGCTGTCCAGTTTTTATCAGCTCCACACCTGCCCCTCTGTGCTTGGCTTCGGGGAGCGGGTGTTGGGGCTTAACCAATGGCCTTTCTGTTCTCCCTGGAGCTTCCTGGTAGGCTCTGCCCATAGAGGGCGCTGGAGAGAACCTGCAAGGTGGAGGGGCAGGAAGAACTCACTTCTTTTTTGCTTCTGGTGAGCTCCCTGCCTTCCTGTTACCAGGAGCATTTCCCTTGCAAAGCCTCCTCTTGTGAGCAGTAGAAGTGCTTTCCTGCAATTGCAGCTAAACCCAGTGCGCAGTTTTTCCCACGCAGGGAGGACCAACCTACCTCCTCGCGTCTCTCAGAGATGCCACAGGAGCTTTGCAGCATCCCGTCCTCACAAGTCTGAGTTCCTGAGTTTTGGTCATTTCAGCCCCTTCCTGTTTTCTTCTCAGCGTTCTCTGGGTATTACCTTAAATACCCTTTGACACTGTTGGTTACCTAGTTAACAACTTGATACCTAGCTACCAATTCTTCATGTTCAATGCCCTCCAGTCAGAATAAGTGGTGTGGTTTCTGTCCGGTTTCTGGAATGCCTGAGATGAGGATTAGGACCAGTCTTTGTGCCCGAGTGAGGGCCAGGAGTGACAAAGTGCTAACTTGGCAGTGGCTTGCTGAGTGTGGTTCTTAGATCAAGCATGTCAAACTCGTGGCCAGCAGGCGGCATGCCTCATTTACTAGTAAACCAGGCATGTGGCCTGCTGGCCGTGAGTTTGACATGCTTGTCTTAGATCCAAGGAAGTGGATTAATCTGGAGAGACTGTGTTCCAAGGAGATAGTGCCCTCACTGCTACTTAAACAAAGAAATTATATTTATCATTGAACCTTAACAATTATAGATGACATACTATTCCCCACAGCAAGTGCCATAGAGGTGAAATGATTCGCCCCAAGGCAGGTCGAAATGGATGCGGGGAAAGTAAATTGTCCTTCTTAAGACAAGTGTCCCTCAGAGGCTTCTAGGTGGCTTCCAGGTGGTTTACATAATCCCTTGCAATTGGCTGAAAAGTTGAGTGCAAAGACACTTTTCAAAAGAGAGGCTTTTTCCTTCAGCAGTGGTTCTCAACCTTCTGGCCCTTTAAATACAGTTCCTCAGGTTGTGATCCAACCTATAAAATTATTTTCGTTGCTACTTCATAACTGTAATGTTGCTACTGTTATGAATCGTAATGTAAATATCTGATATGCAGGATGGTCTTAGGCGACCCCTGTGAAAGGGTCGTTCGACCGCCAAAGGGGTGGTGACCCACAAGTTGAGAACCTATGCTTCAGTGGGTTTTTCATGGAGCCCTGACCAATGAAAACTTAAGAAACACTGTTGCAGTGATATTATTTGGAAAGAAAACATCGTTGGATTTAAAAAAGAAACCTGAGAATTATTTTGGGAATGAACATACATAAAAATCTCTACATTAAAAAGATCTACTGGGACATGTCTTGCCCTTGAGGCTGATGTTCCTGAGAACAGCATCTCTTCCCTGCTAAGGTCCCTGCAAGATCAAGTGCAGCTCAATGTGCAGCAGGTTGGTAGCATAAACATGAGCTTTGTAGGAGGCTGGCTGGAGGGAAGGCTTCAGAGAAGAGTCACTTTACTGGTTATGGCTTCTTGCCCTGAGCATTGTGCCCTTGGGAACAGCCGGCAATGGTGAGCCAGGAGGGATTCCCTCCTCCTCACCGTCTCTCCTTCAGGTAGAAAAGGTATAGCTTTGGACGGCGGGCTTTGGAGATCTGGAATCAATCAAGCCAAATGTGTCCATTGATTGTGGGTTTCAGGGGAGATGGGGAGGACAGATAACACTAAGTAATTTCTAATGCCCCTTCCAGTTCAGTGGAGGATTCTAAGATGGACGGTCCAGCTAGGAGTACTTTAAAAATATATATTATTATTGATTTCTGAGAGGAAGGGATAGGTAGAGGGAGATAGAAACATTAATGATGAAAGAGAAACACTGATTGGCTGCCTCCTGCACACCCCACACTGGGGATCCAGCACACAACCCTGGCATGTGCCCTGACTGGGAATCAAGATGTAACTACCTGGTTCATAGGTTGATGCTCAACCACTGAGCAACACCAGCCAGGGCCAAACTTTTTTATTCTTACAAGATACCTGTTTAAATGTGTGTTTAAATACTTTGGGAAGGGAGAGTTTAAAGCCTAAGAGAATTTTAAACACTTGTGACCAAAAAATTATTAGGTATTGGAGGGAGTGGGGGTGGTGTGGGCTATAATGAAGATAATTGGTGGATGTCTTTCACTTCAATGTGGTGTTAGCAATATTTTAACTGCTACTGAACATTTTACATGTTTCTATCTCTTGCTCCTGTTGCCCACTCATCATTTATTTCAAGCATTTAAAAATTCACTCAGATTTCTTTGCCACTACAGAGCCACTAACTTGAACAAGACCCCAGTGAGTTTTCATTTTTAATGGAATTAGGGAACTGAGGAAGAAGTTGCAAATTCATTCAGGGACTTTACTGTGATATGAGAAAGCTGGGGATTGAGATCAAAATCTTATCTATATTCATCTATGTTTATAATATGTGACTCAATAAACACATCAAGCTCCAAGTTCTTTTTATTAGAAATGCAAAAATGAAAACTCTAATAACCAGGCTTACTTTAGACTCATAGTCAGTGAGAATTTATGATTATTATTATGACCTTGAGGCACCATGAGATTTTAATTGTCTTTCAAATCATCAAAAGGATATTTAATCATGTTAAATATCTTTGACTGTCACACATCCTAGTGTTTGAGAATTAATTTTCTGCATATGGTACACACAGTTACTTTTTTAAACCAGAATTCAAAAGCCATGTGCTTTCCTTTTTCATTTTCTTTTTTTTTTTAAATTGAATTTATTGGGGGCAACATTGGTTAATGCAATTATATAGGTTTGGGGTGTACAATTCTATATTAAATCGTCTGTATATTGTATTGAAGGTTCACCACCCCAAGTCAAGTCTCCTTCTGTCACCATTTATTTCCACTTTGCCCTCTTCTAAATTCCCCCATCCCCCTTGCTCTCTGGCAATCAACATACTATTGACAAGTATCATATGAGTTCACTTATATGTGGAATCTAATGAACCAAATAAACTAACAAACAAAATGGAAACAGACTCATGGATACAGAGAACAGACCGACAGATGTGAAAGGGGAGGAGGTTGGGGGGTTGGATGAAAAAGGTAAAGGGATTAAGCAAAGTAAAACCTCAAACACACACACATTTTTAAATGCTCTTGATTGTTTTGTTCTGCAGAGCTTTGCCAGGTGATTATAATATTGGTGTGTTCTCCTCTTGTAGAAATAATATAAAGTGCTTATGTAATATGATTTCTTCCCAAAGTTTTTAATACAATTTTAATACAACTACTACATACTCATTTTAGAAAACATGAAAATTGAGAATCATATGAAGAACACAAAAGCTCTCATTTTTTCACTGGTAAGAAATAACTCAATATATTTTCTTACATATGCATATATTTACATAAATATGTAGATGCACAATATATGTGTATATGTAACATATGTACTTAAATAAATATGCACATAATTACACACACACACACACACACACACACCCCTTCTATCCAACTTCCTTAGTGTCTAGCAGTCATTTCTCTGGTAAGCTGCTTATGGTTGAAAGAAAAGTCACCCACTTTCACTGTCCGACTGTATGATTTTATGGAGGAATATGTATCCCCAAGCAGTTCAGAATTTTCCCCTTGGCAAAAAAAAAGTTATTTGAAAACACAAAATGCCACATTGAACCAGGGTAAAACTCTTGCCTTCATATATCCTTACCACTGACTTCACATTTCAAGGTACAATATCTCTGGCCTTATTGAATTTATGGAAAGTGGAGAGAGAAGAGAGACTAACATAAGGAGAAAGGAAGTGATACTGTCAATGTGAATCCAGGTGATTTGCAGGTAGTTACCATGCACCTATGGAGTGGCCACACCTGGGGAATGGCAGTGTGTGTGTGTGGGGGGGAGGGGGGGTGGGGGGCTTAAACAATTAACTTCTATTTTCTTGACCCCGAAATTCAGACATCATATCTCATCCTGGCGTGTTAATTATTCTGAGCTATGGCTGGTAGGCTGTCATTAACTTTAGTTTCCTATGGTGTTTTAACATTACATCTTCTGTATTTTAATGAAAAGGTGCCTTTAGTGAGCTCTAATTATAATCTAAATGTGCAGCACTCCAAATTCATTTCACCTACCTCACTCATCTGTAATACTTTGTTTAAATTAATAGAAAAATAGTATTAAAGTATTAATAAATTTTAAAAAATTAATATTTAAAAACATGGTGAAGAATAAAGAGATGACTGGAGTTTTCCATCAACTTTAGAAGAAATTAAATTCAATAGTTATTCCTTTATGAATGTTATTGTTATAAATATAAGCTTTTAAAGTTAATAATCCTGCATTTAAAATTATACATATTGCCTTCAAGTTGTGTGGTTTTGGACAGACGGCTTGCATTCTGTGTGCCTCTTCCTCATGGATAGATGAAGAACTGTGAGCTGTTGATATCTACCTTATAGGGTTGCTGTGAGGATTCATCTAATAAAATGTGGATTGCATTTAACAGGGTTTGATACAGAGTAAAAAGTCAATAAAGGTTAGCTACTAATATTAGTATTCATTCAGATTAGCTTCTACTATTTGTTTCATGATTATTGTCTGAACCTTATTTTGTTAATGAATCTCTATTTTGCATGTTTGCAATTTTTAAAAATATGTTTGTTATTTTAGAGAGAAAAAAAAGGAGAGAGAGAAACATGGACCGGCTGCCTCTTGCACTCCTCCCACTAGAGATGGAGCCCATAACCCAGGCATGTGCTCTGACCAGGAATCAAACCAGCAATGTCTCAGTTAAAGGACGATGCTCAGCCTACTTAGCTAGGACTGTATTTGCAAGTTTTAATGATTAATTCATGCATTTATTGTGCCCTACTTATTTCCAAAATAACTTAAAGATATCTTACATTAGATGATGCAGATAAAATGAAACCACAAATTACATGAGTGAAATAAAACAACCAAATTACTTAAGGGATGAAAGAATAATTATATCAGAAACTAGATTTAAACTTATTACTTTGGAGCCTTGGATTTTGCTCTGAACTGCCCACAGAAAGGCATAAAGGAAGATACTGAATCATGAGCTTTTACTGTATTGCAATTGGAAGCACATTGGTTTTTCAAACATAGTTTTTCTATTTTAGTCAGTCTAAATGGAATGCTTTGCATTGGCCTTTAAGGGACGTTGAATAACCTAATGGATAGGGTCTTTATAAAAAGCTTTACCATGAAAAAAAATCATGAATAGTCTTAAAGTCATGTTCTTCCCTTTGCCTTTTATAAGTTTGAAATAATCATTTGAATTAGATATGTAATATTTTTATATGATGTCATGGTGACATTTGCTTGGGAATTTGCTTTTTTGATTTATTTTTCATGTGACAAGCATTCATTATGGATATGTATGAACAAATATCTTTTTTCATTTTTATACATTCTTCACTTGATGCAAATGATAATAAGTGCTAAAATTTCATGTTGAAAACCATTAGATTACTTGGTAGAGAGTTTGAACTGGTTCATTTTTATGTTTAATTTTCCTTAATATTGTATTTTCTTTTTCTTTGTGAAATACATCACTATCATAACTCTTATATTCATCAGTCAATACTGTTATTTTTGTTCATAGGTGCATCTGGGTGGAACACAGTCAGTAAACTTGCTTCAGCTTACTTGGAAAGAGGAAGAGAAGGTGTGTTTGCAAAATTGAGTACTCGACTCAATATACATTTATTGATCATTTTAAAGCACTGGTCTAAGTGCTAGAGATTATATAAAATTAACTAATATGTTTTTTTAAAAAACTCCTTCAAAATTTTGGGGATGAGAAAGATAACCAAACACAAAACACTGCAATAAAGTGCCAAAATAAGGTACATGCAGTAATTAGTTTTTATGTAAAAAAAGATAGTGTGTACCTTAGAGTAAATATAATTGCAAATGTCAAAAGAGAGAGGAAAAAATTGTGAGTTGGGTCTTGTGGTCACAATTATGTCAAAGTCAAGAGTAAAGTCCTTGGCAAAGATATTGGATTGGGCAGCTTCTTATGACCTCAAGGCTTGTTGGGGAATAAAAGGATCCAGGATCCTGTGTGGGCAGAGGGCAGAGTAGGACTGACAGTCTCCATTGGCAGGTTTGGGACCTCTGAGGCCTCACTAATTACACAATAAAAATTATAGCAAATAATAACTTTCAAAGGCCTTTCACATCTATTAATTTTACCCTCACAAGAACCCTCCTCGGTCCCATTATCCCAGCTTTAGAGATGAGAACAAAAGAGGTTGGATGGGTTATGAATTCTTGACAATCAGATAGATAAAAAGCACTGAAGATGGGTAGAGCTTCTCTTCCTACACCCTTATTGCCATCTCCATCCTTCTCTCTACATTTTAACACTGCACTGCACATGAGTTCATATGTGGTTGTGTGCGCGCACGCAAATGTGTGTGACGAGGTCTGGCAGGGGATTTGTTAGTTACAGTAGAGCTCTGTGCTGCCACTGATAAGGATTCTGTGTGGATGAGGGCAAATGATAAATTAAAGATCCCTGTGTCTGTCAGAAGCATGCTCTGACCCTCATGATAATCAAATCGCTGACATCCTGATGTACTTTGAAATTGAATTTTATTTCATATGTAGAACATCTACTCTCGAGTCTGTGAGTAGATGACTGAAGTGGTTTTTTTAAATTAATTTTTTTGACATCCCAAAACATAAAATACAGTAAGATTGCCCCTGTGGGCTTGTGGAGCATCAGCCTGCTTGATGGCAGGACGATGGTCCAGATGGATGTCGGAGGTCCCTTTCATTTTCTGGAATTCGTTATTGTCTCATCGCCTGTTGCTCCGAAGGTCCTTGCACTGTAAAGCTCATCACCAAAGCACTACACAGGCCTGTCCTTTCTACAGAATCCCCTGGATTCTTCACAACAGCAAGCCTGCGGGTCCTGGAAACGGACATCCACAGCATTTCTGAAGCTTTTTCTTCCATTGTCAGCTATGACCTCCAGGGCAAATTGGGCTTCTTGTTTTTCTGGGATTTTGAGCATCTCTTTTGCCACCTGAGTGTTACCAGGCAGCAGAGAGCCTTTGTCTCAACTGGACACAATGTCTGTAAACAGTGTAAAACATAGCGGTGTCATTGTTTTCCTTTGAAAGTCACACTGAAGTAGAAAACATTGACAAATAAGAGTGTGTGAGAGACCCTAACCATCTCATGTCACAGTTTCGGCAAAAGGAGACTGTTTGCATTTGCCGCTTTTGCTGACCGAGGGTCTTTATAATGTGAGTGTGGGGATCTGCTTTGGGCCTCATTGTAGGAACTCGCCCCGTGGAGTGAAGGGCCTTGTTTTAAGCTTATTGGCTGGCCTGCCTGTAACCTGAGGCTCCACTGAGGAAACAACCAAGACAGGTTTTATGTTCCGTGTTAGAGATGATTTAGATTATGCGAAGGAATTTTTATACAGACATTAGTCATAGGAGACAAATTCAGATCAATGAAAGCATAAAAATGGCTTATTGGTTTCCCGTCACAAGATGCATTATAGGGAAGAGGTTCAGCACACGAAAAAAGAACACACATACACACATACACACATACACACATACAGAAGCCCAGGCAGCACTATTAGCAATGTGCTTTTCCAGGTGGTGATTTCCCTAGTTTTCTCTAAAACATTGAAAATTGTGTTTATTTTCATGCCATTTGATAGGAAACATTCAGATCCACAGCGCTTTAGGTTGTGCTCCTTGAAAATAAAATTTTAGGTAACTGGGATTATAAACCTAAATTGGTGTCAACCAATACTTTATTGTAATACTGTCTAATATTTGCAGTATTTGTGATTGCTAACATTTCAATTTTCTGGTTCCCATGGGCCAGACATTATTCTATATATACAAATCTATCACTCTGTGGTGTAAATATTAGTATAGTCCCCATTTACGCATAAGGAAACTGAAACATAGAGGTTGGGAGCACTTGGCTCAAGATCAAATAGATAAATAATGAGGCTGATATTCAAACCCTAATTCTCAATAATCGGGGAGTTTGCTCCCTGACACATTATATAAGGCAGCCTGGAGTGCCTTCTGAGTCATCAGAAAAAAGTACAGTCAAGATAGTTGTATTGTTAGTGAGCTAACACATTCTGTATTTTTGAATGGCAATCCATGTTGACTACTTAAATAAAAATCCTCTGTTTGGATCCTCCCATTTCTCTGCCCTGTTGAATAAGGACTTCAGGTATCTCAGATATCTTTGAAGTGGGGCCAATGGACACATTTTGAGTGCTGAGGGCTATAGGAAAGTTATTATTCCTGAATAGCTGCATTTTAAAAAGTTTCTTTGTACTTATTTTCCATCATCAACAACAAAAATGTTCTGCAAATCAAATGGTTCCTTTCACTTAAGGTTCTATAGACTGAATATTTTTCTCTCCTCCAAATCCCTTTGTTGAAAGTTAATCCCCCGCCCAGCCAGTGTTGCTCGGTGGCTGAGCATCGACCCATGAACCAAGGAGTTCTTAGCTGGATTTCTGGTCAAGGCACATGCCTGGATTGTGGGCTCAATCCTCATTGTGGGGTATACAGGAAGCAGCTTCTCTCTCATCATTGATTGTTTCTATCTCTCCCTCCCCTTTCCTCTCTGAAATCAATAAAAACATATTTTAAAAACAAAAGAAAGTTAATCCCCAATGTGATGGTATTTGGAGGTGAGGTTTTGGAATGGAGCCCCATGGGTGGGATTAGAACCTCATTAAAAAGGCCCCAGAGAGGTCCCTCGCCCTTTTTACCATTTGAGGAAACAGCTGTTTGTAAACAAGAAAATGGGCAGAAGGATTAGTATTACACTGTTAATTGTAATAAACTTCCATTTTCATGTATTATTTAAGTATTTAATTTTAAAGTGAACTGTCTATATAGAATTTAGATTTCCAAATTGAAAACAAATCGTATTTAAAATGTATTTTTTGTTATTGCTCTTTATTAAAGGGTAGAATGTACTGGCAAATAAGATACTGATGCTCAGTTCTGGTATGCATTATAAGAACCTAGATTTCCAGAGAGAGGGAAGAAGATAAGGAGGATAGGAGAAACATCCACTGTTGGTTGATAGAAACTCTAGATTAAAATGAGAAAAAATAATTGTTTGGGTTCAGGGAGTGAGTGCAGTTGGGCCCTTGTTAGAGGAGGTGCATATTGGAAAAGGTGAGCCCAGGATTTAGGACTATAACTCCCAAGAGACAGAGTTTGGTTCTGTTTTATAATGCCTGTTCTATGAAAGTTAGGACATTAGCATATTTGATTTCTTTTTATAACAAAGCTATTCAATGAGTTATGTTTGTGTGCGTATAATAAAGACTACATTTGCTGGCTTTATCATAATGATTACTTGAAATTGAGATTTGTGTTCAAGTAACTCATTTTATGGCCAGTTTTTTTTTTTTTTTCTGGGGGATGGTGGAACATCTGTTCCATGAAGTGGTTGTACACTGATCGGGCCATGGAGATTCAGCTTTCTCTCTCTACCCTGAGAGAAGTTCGGCTGAGCAGAGAGTAAATTTCACCATTGTATCTGCCAATTAGATCAACGTTTCCCCTTATTTCTTGCCCTGTGTCACTGATAAATGAGTTGAATGAAAAAGAATAATACTTTACTTTCCATAAATCTTTGATTTAGCTATCAGTAGTTATGTGCTGATTATACAATTAGAGGCAGTTTTCTGCTGTCCTTATGAGCCATTCCTCCTGCAAAATCAAGTCTCTATGTCATTAGAACACATGGTACATTATTTGGTTTCCCCGTAATTGGCAGAGAACAGTTATAATTAAAATGAAAGCTCTGTGTCAAAGGAAGGGCATTATATCTGTGTCTGGCAGGCTGATGGCCCTAGTTCTCCTGGGCCAGTTGCAAGGTGAGGCAGTGGGCCCGTGCCCTAGGTTTTCCCTGAGAGGCAAGAGAGCTGAGTGTTGTAAGTGACTCGTTCTTCTAGGACTTGGTGGTCGTTTGCAATCTCTGGAGTCCAGGCCCATTGCTCAACTCCCTGTACCATACGAGTACATCACTTCATCTAGGCTCCTTTAAGGGGTTTCCCATTCCAGAGCACATTTTTATAATGGCTGATGGCATGTTTGTCATGATTAAAGCCCCCCATACACCTGCACTTTGTAACCATCAGTGTCTACAAGGAGCAAGTTTCACAACTCCACACATCTCTTTTCTGCCAATTGTTATAAAGAAACTACTGGTTTCTGAAATTCAATAGCTCTATTTCTTCATGGCCGGAGCTCAAATTGTTCAAGGAGGGTGTGCAAAGAAGGGTAATCTCTCAAAGTAATCCCTCACGGGCAACCTCAGGCTTCGGAATAAAAAAGGGAGTTATGGAGTGGGTCAGAGTGCAACTCCTTTGAGCAGAATATTTCCCTGGTTTCTGCCCCGATGCCACCCATGCTGAGGCTGGTGGGCTCTCAGCAGGCTGGGTTGGGCCTGTCCTGATATCTTCTTTATTTCTGAAGCAACTCAAGGCAAGTCCAGGTGTTAGTTGGAAATATCTAGCTGTGTTATTTCCCCCATCTCCTGCCACCCAGGCGGGCTTCCCTTTTCTCTGGAAAGAACTGCCATCGCCGCTGTTGGGTTGGAAGAAAGCACAGAATGCTGTGCATTAATGGACGAGTTCCGTCACCACATGAGAGTCTGCAGCGCACCCCTTACAACAGCACCAGTGTGCTCTCAGCGACACCCCTGCCCACTGGTGAGGTGATAAAACGGAAGACAAACATTAATTTTAAAAAGGGTTTTAAAAAGTTATTCTTCCATAAGTTATAAAAATGTACCAGCCGGAGTCACCTTTGCAAGCAACAGGAAACCTTGGGATGTGTTCAGCACTCTTCTTTCTTTTTCTTTTTTTAAATATATTTTATTGATTTTTTACAGAGAGAAAGGGAGAGAGACAGAGAGTTAGAAACATCAATGAGAGAGAAACATCGATCAGCTGCCTCCTGCACATCTCCCACTGGGGATGTGCCCGCAACCCAGGCACATGCCCTTGACCGGAATCGAATGTGGGACCCTTCATTCCGCAGTCTGATGCTCTATCCACTGAGCCAAACCGGTTTCGGCAAAAGATGAATTTCTTATGGAGTACTCAATTTCATTTATTAGTAGCACAAGTTTGTATTAACTTAGAAAAAGGGGATTAGGCAAATACCTCTAAGAGCTGACAAACAAAAACGTATTAGCATTATGGAATCATTGGTCAAAGCCAAGGAGAGTAAGTATATTGAAACATCCTAGGTATTAAAAAAGTAAAGCATTTATTACTCCTGAACTCACTCATTTATTCTTTCATACAACACTCACCCACAAAATTCCACAAAGGATTGAAGTTGCCAAAATTCCAAAGTGTCAACTTCATTCCTGTGTCTCAGAAAGTATATCATACTGTCTTTATTGAAATTTATGCTTTCTACAGAGTTTAACATTCTGACTTTTAAATTTATGTAACTATAATATTTGCATAATTTGTTATGCCACTACATTAATTTTGAAGTAGCAATTCAGAGGAAAAGATTTAGAAGTTTGATTATTTTAAATTAGCTGCATACTCATTAATTCTCAATTTCTCTTTTTTATGCAGAGGTACCTACCTGTTGACACTATAGAATCTGGCATCCATCCCATATATTTTTGCAGCACTCACTATATTGAAATGCTGCTGAAGACAGAGGTGCCGCTTGTGTTTTCAGCTTTTAACATGTCTT
>NW_006383012.1:715247-734629 GCF_000327345.1 Myotis davidii | reverse complement strand
ATTTCAAATCTTCATATCAATTTAGGTTAACTTAAACCAGCGGTTCTCAACCTGTGGGTTGCAACCCCTCTGGGGGTCGAACGACCCTCTCACAGGGGTCGCCTAAGACCATCCTGCATATCAGATATTTACATTACGATTCATAACAGTAGCAAAATTACAGTTATGAAGTAGCAACGAAAATAAAAATGAAATTGGGGGTCACCACAACATGAGGAACTTTATTAAGGGGTCGCGGCGGCATTAAGAAGGTTGAGAACCACTGGTTTAAAGCAAAGTTCTTCAAAACTTGATGCATATCAAAGCAGCTAGGGAGCTTTTATTTTTTTTTTAAAGATAGGTCATCCTGCTCTTGAAACAGAACATGTTTGGGGAAGTTCCCAGGTATTGGCATTTTTTATTCCCTAGTGGATTCTGAAGTGCAACTAGAATAGACAACTACTGATTTGAATGGTGATTGACTCCATAGGAACTCTGTATAGAAATGCCCTTTGCCAAATAGGTGTTTGCATTTCATAAATGTAGACAAGTTCCGTGCCACAGGAGGTGAGCTTGTATGATTGAAGGAACTTGTGCAAACTCCTAGCAGTGATGGTAAGAAACCAAAATCCTCTTTGAGTCTCCAGGGTTTATGCTTATTTGTTTTTGTTTTTTGTTAATGGAACCTATTTGGCTTCTGAATCATTTGATTATCTCTTTGTTTGCCCTCGGCAGATTTTTGCAAGCATTTTCAATGAACTTGGTAGGAGGACTTTGTATTGCTTACCATGTGTGACTTTTAAATATTGTAGCTCTTCAAAATTGCAAGTCAACCTTTTTCAGTTGGAACCACTTTTTCAATAGACTAAAAATGTTTTTTTCTGATTCAAGACAAAAATAACACAAGTAGAAATGAGTAAATATTCATATTTGGCTCACTCTGCAGTTCACATTCAATAACCTACTCAACATTTTCCTATCCAATTTCATGTACCTGTGGCAAAATGTGACCTGCAATTTAATTCTTTTTTAAGAAATAAAGATTTTTAAAGGCTTCCAGTAATGGCAAAAAACCTGCTAAAAGCTGTTCTTACTTCAGTATAATAAATTATAAGTGTGTAAAGTGGATTTCCCAGGAAGTATGCATTTTAAAATTTAAGTGGCTGGTACATATTTGTAAAGACTAATGCATCATTTCTCTGCAAGAGGAATCACAATGAATGAGTTTTAAATAGAAGACTTTGGCTTGGGACAGGGTTTCTTTTTAAAAAATATATTTTTTTATTGCTTTTTTTACAGAGCGGAAGGGAAAGGAATAAAGAGTTAGAAACATCCATGAGAGAGAAACAATGATCAGCTGCCTCCTGCAGCTGAGGATGTGCCCGCAACCAAGGTACATGGCCTTGACTGGAATCAAACCTGGGACCCTTTAGTCTGCAGACCGACACTCTATCCACCCAGCCAAACCAGTTAGGGCAGGACAAGTTTCATAAGCAGTAGAGTTCATGAATAAGGGCTATAATTGATGGGGGAGAAGCAATGGTTTTTGACTGTAGAACTTAATTTACACATAGGAAATACCTTCCCAAGTTACATATGTCACCGCCTCATGATTTTTTTGCACCTAAAATGTAGTTGATTTCCTGCTTTGTCCTGATTATGTCCTTAAAATAATAGACACTTGGCTTTCAGTAAAAAAGCCTTTGCTGCGACTTTTCTGAAGTTAAATGAGAAAAAAGGATTATTTTGTGTAACTATTGATTTCAGGCCTTTTCCTATCACTGGTATTCTAAAAACAGTCTATTCTACCAGAGCATAATCCACAACATTCGACGGGGAAAAATTCTCATTTAAAAAAATAACAGAAACAAATTCATGAGAGGCTAGAGCAGATGTGGGATTTCTATAATTCTGAAAAGTGTTCATGTGACTGTGGAAGCTAGAATTCAACTTAGATATTTGCATTATCTTTTAAGGAAGTAAGATCTATCATCTATCTATCATCTATGTATTATCTGTGTGCTATCATCTGTCTATCTCATATATTTATATTTATACCTGCCACCTATGGAGTGCTCAGTGAATGGTACTTGAATCTGAAGAAGAAGTGAACTAAGGTGCCTTGTCCTGAAGGATTTCAGTTTATGTCTGTTACCCAGGGTCATTACTCATAGTGCCCCTTTTCAAAACATTTTGGGTAATTGATCATGTATACAATTACTTTCCTGACAATCAGTGAGTCCTACCTCTTGGGCTTGATCAATTGAGATTCATCTGATTGGATGAATCTCAAAATTTGAAAATGATCCTTGATTTGGACTAAAATGTCGTCTTCATGTCTGAGGTTATCTATAGGTTCCCAGCTGCTGAGAAATGATAAATGAGTGTATCCTGTTACCTGCAGGCCTCTACAGGGGTGGGTCTGGACCAGAGTTATTGAACAGCCCCACTAATGACCTGGAAGAGCTGTGATAAGCAGCTTGCTAATGAAACTTGCAGGTGACAGTAAATGTGTAGGTGCTGGATGCAACAATTGAAGCATGAATAAAAAAGAATGCAAGCCCAGGCAACGTCTAGAAGAGAAACAAATCTAGTTAGTGTGACTTCGTAAAGCAAGTCTATCCAACATCAGTAGTTCATAAAACCAAGGCAGTGTAGGGCATAGAAATAACTTATGCCATTGAAAAGCCTGTTTCACTTAGTCTCTGAAAAAGGGAGAGGTTGGTGGCAAGACATAGGATCAGCATCAAAAGAATTGGGTTCAAGTTCCAGCCCTTTCATGGATTAGCATGTTTTGAGCACCTCACTGATCTTTGAGATTCTGGTTTCCTTCTATAAATTTATATTATTAATGTATCTGAAAATGCTTGGCTCAAACATGCAACTCAATACAAATTGGTTGAACCAGATTTTAAGAGCAGCATCATAACATCAAAACTCATTCTTTCTTCCGTTACATCAAGGGTCCATGAGTCTCCAGTAGATATACAAATGGGCTTCATGGGATCCACAAAACTTGTGAGATAGTACACCAAATATGTGGTGTGTGCCTGTGAGCATGGCGTGGTGCTTTTCTGGGGAAAATGTCTAACACTGTTATCATGTATTTGATAAGGTGGTGGCAACTGGAAACACTTTGAGAACCTCTGCCCGTTACTGTGGGTTTCTCATAAGTTCCCTTTTAGTACTTTAGCCACACATTGAGCTCTCTGCACCTTCTACATGCCAAAGTGGCTCTCAGTGTGGGTCTGGGCAATTGCCATTACCTCTGCCAGACCGCAGATATTTTCACTACTAACATTTCAGTGGTATTTTGGAAAGTTCTAAAATATTACCCCATTTTCAGGCACTCTCTGTTACCATGTACTATTTTGCTATGCTCATAATACAAGGTTAGCTAAAATGTGCAATTTTCTTGTTTATTATTTCTCTTTACTTGTGTGCTGCCACCATTAAACTACAGGCTCCTTGAGAATAATGGCCTAGCTTTTCTTGTTCATTGACATATGCCTAATGGGTAAAACAATATTTGATTTATATTAGGCGCCCAATGGTTATTTGTGGTATGGAGGGAGGGAAGAAAGAAAGTGAGGAAGGGAAGAAGGAAGGAAGGAATTTCATTTCACATAGAACCTGCCACATCATATATATATATCTATAATTAAATAAAAGTGTAATATGCTAATTAGACCAGATGGCCGGACAACCTTACGGACAAAGCCTGGGCTGCGAGGGCCAAGTCCTGGTTCATAGGTCGACACTCAATCACTGGGCCATGCCAGCCGGGTTATATTAAATGATTTAATGAGTGAAAGATTTAAAGAGTAAATGAATGAATAAGTATGACTCACAGAGATCGTTGTAGGATGTGGAGGGAAGGATGATATCTGAGCAATGGGAAAATCCATCCTGCTCTTCTTTGCACCATGGAGAGTTTGCTGTCTAGCCTGCAAAGCCTTTTACATTATCCTAAGTAGTTCCTGGCTGTACTTTTGGTTCTAAAAAGAACATCCCAGTCACATTTGCTTAGGATTGTAAGAATGGGCTGAACTATCCATTGATCCATACCACGGATAAACAGGAGAGGAGCTTTGGTTCAACTGCTGACAAGTTGGACTCTCACAGATGAAATTCACTCCGGAACCCAGTTTTGCAGAGAGCTTCCACTAAAAGCTTTTTGTGCCCACTTTTATTTAGCAGGACTAGAAGTTTCCAGAAATACAGCCTAAATGGAGTGGCATTTTTATCACCGCAGCTTCTATTGAACTGCTCTACAATCAAAATACATCCTTCAGAATCAGAAACAATGTCTTCAGTGCTTCTCACAGGAACCAACCTCTTCTGATTGTGGGAAAGGAATGTTCCTAATGGCTGAAGCCCACACTCCTGTTCTTATTTGTTTCATATCTCACATCTGATTTTCTCTGTCAAGGCTTACAAGTGACCATTTTCTCTGAAAGCCTGTCAGCCCCACATAGAGAGTTGCAGAATGAAAGAAAATATCTGACCTTTATATGTAAGCATCAGCTATAAAGGATTCAGAAAGATGAACCAACTAACAAATATATTTGTTTGGGCTAAATCTCTCCCTGAGGCTAGTTTTTAAAATGTAAGCCTTCTGGTTGGTTAGATTTCTTCTTACAGGATCATTAGTTAACAAACCAAGTCCCTTAGAACTCTCAGGATAAGTGTACTTGTGGAACAATAAACCCAATTTTATATACTAAGCCCTTATTAAAAGGGCTTGAAGCCAAAATCATATACTGAGGCATATTGCATTTCTTTCTTTTTTATTGATTTCAGAGAGAGGGAGAGGGAGAGGATAGAAACATCATCGATGAGAGAGAATCATTGATCGACTGCCTGCTGCATGCCCCCTACTGTGGATCGAGTCTGCAACCCGGGCATGTGTGCTGAGTGGGAATTGAATCATGACCTCCTTGTTCATGGGTCAATGCTCAACCATTGACCCACACTGACCGGGCACATATTGCATTTCTTTGCTGATTATTCTTTCTTCATACGAGCCATTAGCCAGAGTTGGAATTTTCACAGCATCCTATAGATGCTAAAAGTGGGGGGAAATTCCTAAATATCCAGATTTAATTTTAGATTCTTGCAACTTTTAAATGCATAATTAACAGTAATGTTTGACATGTTATCCTCTTGACAGAATCTGACTGGGAGCATCTGGTGTTATGTAGCCAAGAGCCTCGTTCTCTTCTCCCAGTACAAAAGGGTTCTGATTAATTAGTCATTGCCCCAACCTGAATAATACATTAAAGATAAACTTCAATGCTTGGTTAAAAAAAAAAGAGGTGGGAGATTTCTTACATTATAAAAGATGGAGTTCCCTATTAATAGAAATGTAGAAATGAGTATGTTTTAGCACTACTCATCAGAAATCCAAAGCCAGAAGTGAAATAATGGGCAGGTAGGCTTCTTAAATGGCTGAATTTTGGATCCAACTTCCTTTTGCCTACATTGCCTTTGTCTCATACCCTATACATCCTGTTGCCACTGGCTCTGAGTGCCAAGAAGGAATCAAGGAAAGGACATTTCAGCGTGAGTCCAGATTGTAAATTCTGTGTGAATGTTGTTTCATCCCCTTGTGCACCCAGGGCCCAGCGGAGTCCTTGACATCAGTAGATACTAGTAGGTATTTGTTCTCTTCACAAATAGGAATCCCTTTGCTGTGTCCTTCAGTGGCATCATAGGCTTCCAGGCTGTTATTGCCCTCTTCTTGTGAAAGGCTAGAAGTTGGTGTAGTTTATCATTTCATCTGAATTTCTCTATAGGATTGTGGGTCTGTGACCTCCAGCTGTTGTATCCACAGGCTTCTGAAATGCCTAGTGCATGATCTTCATTGAGTTAAATAAGATAATAACCTGTTTATGATTTGTGTTGCCTTTTAAAAACATTTTAAACATATATTTTTATTGATTTCAGAGATAGGAAGGGAGGTGGAGAGAATGATAGAAACATCAATGATGAGAGAGAATTATCAATTGGCTGTCTCCTGCATGTCCCCCACTAGAGATTGAGCCCACAAGCTGGGTATGTGCCCTGATCAGGAATGGAACTGGTTCAAAGGTTGATGCTCAATACACTGAGCCACACTGGCTGGGTCTATGTTGCCTTTTCTTTCTTTCTTAGAGTCCTTAAAACCATATACTGTCAAACACAAAATCCCTGTTAACTATGATATCTGTGACCTTGTGTGGCTTTGTCCAAACTCCTCTTGTATGAAAGCCATGGCTCTGTTTGCTGGTTGTGTCCTGTCCATGGCTTTTCCTTTAGGTCAAAACAGGTGACTTTTACACTCTATCCAAGAGAATTCTGTCACCTACAATCTGAATGAGTGTGAAAAGCTGCACTTAACTAAACGATCATAGAGGTGATAACTCAACTCTGAAGATCATGAGATATTTTTCATCACATAAAATATTTATTCATAAGTATCAGTTATTCATTCATTCATTCAAAAATATTCAGTCTGCAACTATTACATCCTACACAGGTTATAGGCCCTGGAGATATAGCAGGAATAAAATGACAGGTTCCTGCTTTCATGGATCTTATATCTTAGTTGAAAAACGAACTAACAAAAGAATGTTGGGTATCCTGTTTTAAGTGGTGTTAAGTACTATAAAGAGAAAAGTAAGGCAGAGTAAGTGGAAAGACAGTGAGATGATATGCTAACATTATTTGTGTTTACTAAGAAGCTTATGGGCATTATTGAGCACCAATTATATGCAATGCTTTGTGCTAAAAACCCATTCCCTGTAATGTACTTTCAGTTTAATGATGGAGATAGGGAATGCAGAAAAATAGCTGAAACATAATGTTGAAAATAATGGAGCTAATAAGAGAGCTACGGAACTGTGTCAATGGGCTTTGGAAAAGAGAAAGGGCCCACTGGGTAGCAGCACTACCAGAACAGGAGGATGTGCCCAGGTGAGGATGGCGGCATTCACAGAGAACAACCTGAGCAAGGATATGAAGTTGGCAACGTTTGGCAAGGAATGCACTGAAGGAACACATGGTCTGTACATTTTGCCTATACTATATGTGGTGGGTTCTATTGAGAGAACCTTGTAAAGGTTGTTTGTAACCAAGTTCTGAAGGGCTTTGGGTGCCAAAGGGAGAAATTTGAATACAAGAGCATATATATATATATATATATATACAATTTTCTTCTGATTATCAGAATAATAAATTTCTAACAATAAAGTTTTAGGATGTAGGTGAGGTTATCAGAGCCATAGAAACCAAACAGTCACCTGTCTGTGATGAATAGGCAGTCTTATAGTGCAGGGGGTTACCAAACATCATGTCAGTTTACTGTTGTCACCCAAGGTAGTTTTTTCTTTAATTACTTGTTCTGCTGATATCTGGGTTCCATCTAAAATAAAATGGAATAGCCAGCTAGGCCTTTTCTAGAAACCTTATGAAATCCATCTATGTATATTGACTCCATCATTGTTTAAGGACTATTTGAGATAGCCCAAGACTGATTTGTTTATGCTCTTTCTTGCACCTTCTACCCTAAGGGGTTGTCTAGAATATAGTGGATCCTCCATGGGAGACTGGTCTTAATGAAAAATTGCATTTTCTGAATGGATTTTAAATCCTAGCAGTTAATACGGGAGTTTACTAATTGATCCCTTCTCTGGAATCAAAGTCCTTCCCCTTCTCAGATTCTTTGCTTTCTGTTGAAATAGATATTTCACACACATAGGACACAGGCCAATGCCCAATTGAAAAGAGATTTCAATCCTTTCGCATTTTCTCATCCTTTCTTTCTGGGCTTCATGTTGACTGTTATGGGCTCTTTTACGTTGCCTTGGGGACCTCTTTATAAAAATATATTGAAATTACATTTTATGACTGCACTGTTTAAAGACAAATATATATTGTTACTCATTTAAACATTTTCTTTTAGCTAAGATTTATTCCCCCCTCCTGATTTTAAAATAAATCATTGCCCTCATTCCCTAAAACTGATGTAAGCCTTAAGAACTCCGCGTGATGTGCCTCATGGGTAGGTTGGTTTTTCTTCCTTTCTGTGGAGAACTGATGATAAGCTGAATTGAAGACCAGTATGCATGGCTGAGCCCAATGTTGTTCATGCCCCGCAAGACTCTACAAATATGGACTTCAAGTCAGATATTGCATGCTCTGAGTATACCTCCCAGTCATACACTAGGAACATAGGAAAAGGTCACTGACTTTACTGACCTTTTCATTCTGGTCAGCAGTGGCAGCTGCAATCTCCTAGTTGCTGTGAACTTAGGCAAGATAATGGGCCTCAGAGTACTTACGTGAGGACCACCATAGTTAACTTGACGCCTTATCATGGAATTTCATTTTCCTGAGTCTGGTTTAATGCAATTAGGTATTTTGGATCAGAATTTCAGTGTTTGAGGCATGTGAATCTCATGCACATTTAAGCTTTGTAGAGTCACAAAACAAAAATCTCCTCTCATACTCCTCCATTGTAGGATAAAGTCCATCTCTTTAACCTGCTATTGGCTGTCCTTCATAATATGGTTCCACACCCCTCAAAGTCTGGCATCTCATTCCTTACCCATGCTGAAGTGCCTGAAGTCCCTCCATGCTCAATCTTCTCTCTCGGCCTAACATCCCCTCTTTCACAGGCCTGTCAGTTTCATGCATTCCTAAAATTTCATACCAAATAACAACCCTTTCTGAAGCTTGTGTGGATCCCTTGGTATAATATTGGCCCCAGTCTTCCCTGTGCCACATACGTGGTATATCACCTATGAGAAATTATTGCATTTGTTTAGTTGTGACTTTTCCCTTACAAGTTAGAATATTTGTTTTTTAAAAGCAGGGCCTATTCTTGTTTGTTTGTTTGTTTGTTTTATAAGTTATAATGTTCATTTCTTAAAGGCAAAGTACATATCTTATTTTAGCTTTTTGTATACTTGTGTATGAATATGTGTATGTGTGTATGTTTGTTGCTTGTTTATTTATGTTTGTTTATATTTAAATTCTTGAGGCTAAATAAAGAATCTAGCTAATGTTAGACATGCAGGGTAGGTTACTTTTATTTCTTTATCTTTCTCCCATTCTCCTTCTCCTTCTCCTTTTCCTTCTCCTTCTCCTTCTCCTTCTCCTTCTTCTCCCCCTCTTCCCACCTCCTCCTCCTTCTCCCTCCTCTTCTTCCTGTTTCCTCCTCTTCCTTCCTCTCCTCCTCTTCCCCCTCCTTCCTCTTGTTTCCTCCTCCTTCTCCCTCCTCTTCTTCCTCTTTCCTCCTCTTCCTTCCCCTCCTCCTCTTCCCCCTCCTTCCTCTTGTTTCTTCTTCCTTCTTCCATCTTCCTTCTTCCTTTTTCCTTCTTCCTTCTTCCTTCTTCCAGGCATGCATTGGGTTAGGTAAAATTGAGATTTGGAAGCCAGGTGAAAATCACCCGAAAAATGTTGAAGGCGAACATTAAAAATGAAAGATCTCCTGACTTCATTATAAACAGTTCTCCATCACAGGGCTTTTATTTATTTATTTATGTATTTATTTATTTATTTATTTATTTATTTATTTTTCGGCAGGAGGGAGAAGAGAACTAGAAAGGAACCAGCATTGACTGTTGTAGGTGGTTGGATGCTGCTGTGAGCAAGGGTGGGGAAGCTGATGTGGGAAAGGTGTGAGTGCTTTTTGGGAGAATATAAAAGTGAACAAGCTACGTAACCCTACTTTTATGGAGCTCATAAAACTCAGTCTAATGCAGACAATATTATCAAAGACCCAGAGACAAATGAGTAGGGCTTTTGGAGGAACAATTTAGTTCAATTCATTGAGTATTTATTGAACCACACAATGACAGAGATCTTCCCTCATGGACCTTTTTAGTCTAGTAGGTAGACAGACATTAAACATCAAATTCTACAATTAAAAATGTAACTGACAACTCTGGTAAGCTTTATAGGCAGTTTCTTATGGAAGGGGTCGGCCAAAGAGGGGTGGTGATGAAACACGAGGTGAAGGGTTAATTAAGATAGGGCCAGATTTGGGCAATGAGGACGGTGGCTTGAAGACTATGATAACTTAGAACATTTTAAAGCAAGGGAGGAAATAACACTTAGCAACTGTCTTGGCATAGAAGGAAGGGAAAAGCCCACCACACACTAAGACGGATCATTAATTTGTTAATAATTTTAAAGAAAATCAGAAATACTGTTGCTTTGTGTGTTTGGAGAGCGAGCTGTTCTTCCTATAAATTCAGTGCAGCTATTTTCTGTTTCCCTTATGCCTCATGGAAAGAGCATCATTTTACTCAGCAAGGGAGAACATGAACCATTCAAATGGCAAAATCAATGTTATGAGACTTACTTTCCAATATAAAACCCACAGGTTGAAAAAAACCTGTGACAGAAAGGACCTATTACAGAACGCATTCCTAATTCCTCCCCCCTGAAGACAGGCAGAAAGAATTTTTCCTTCTTCCTAGATGCTTTTCCGCTCTTAGCCTAGACTAGATTTTAATAAGTGAGGATCAAGAGGTTTCAGTATCTTCCTGGAAATGTTTTCTGGCTATCAAATTGCCCTGACTTGGAGTATTCTTTTTCTTTTTCTTCTCCTGGAAAATTTGTTTGTTTGTTTGTTTGTTTAATATAAGTCTATATTGGAAGGGTGACAGGAGATAAAGAGGAATGAATTAGAAGCCTTGGATACCATAGGTTGGAAAATCTAGCTGAAGTGTTTTAACAAGAAGGTTTTGTTGTGGGAGAGCTGAAGAATCTCTAACATGGCATACAGTTTGTGCCCCCCAGCAACATCAGTGTTTAGTGGTCAGACAGCACTTCCCCACTGGAAAAGTGTTAAATCGGAGCTAAACCAGAGATTTCTCATACACAGCGTGAGAGCTGCAACTCTGCCTTCCGATGCCAACTGCAGATACTGTGGATCTGTCCCAGTACATCCACACAGTCCTAGGATGGCCTCGAAAAGGTGAAGGGGCTGAGAAGTACGGGTTGGTGGATACAAAGCAGTCACAGGATGTAAAGTACAGCATAGGAAATACAGTCAACAGTATTGTCATGACTACGTATGTTGCCAGGTGATACTCGAAATATCTGGGGGAACACTTTGTGAAGTATGTGACTGTCTAATCATTGTGCTGTACACCTGAAGGTAATACAAAATAATATTGAATGTAAACTGTAATTGAAGAAAAGAATTTACTAGCAGCGTGTTTGAATTAGCATAAGAGAGAAGATTCATTTGCCAACTGTATTCTATATCATATTCAAGTTTCTTTATATTTGCAGAGTAAGTGAATCCCCTTGAGGTCTTTGTCTTTAGAATTTGCTAAATTGCAGGCCCCTTCCTACCAGCTTAGATTCATCGATTACTGTTATTCCTGTTTACAGTTTTTGTTTCTGGAGGATTTTTTCCCAGAACAAGGGCAGAAATGATTACAGCAGACTCAAAGGCAGTGGAATCTACAGGCTCAAGTTCTGAATCACATCAGGACATCTGGGCCTGTCTGGTTTGTTTAGACTTTTTATTTAGTGTGGTTGTTAAAGCATAATTACAAGGGTGAACTTAAGATTTTGCTGTACTTTGGGGTTGATAGCAATGTGAAATTTTGAAGACTTCCATCTCTTTGCTTGAGAGAGTGCATTCTAAGGTTAATGAATCTTTATTATGGTCTCAGATTTGAAACTGGAACAAGGATTTTAATTTTTTAAAGCTTTACATTTTTATGTTGGTTATATATCTCAGTTGGTTATATACCAGAAGGTTGCGGGTTTGATTCCCCATTTAGGGTGCATATGGGAGGCAACAGTCCATATTTTTCTCTTACATCGATGTCTCTCTCTCTCTCTCTCTCTCTCTCTCTCTCTCTCTCTCTCTCTCTTTCTCCCTTTCTCCCCCTCCCCCTCTCTTCCTCTCTCCTCTCTCCCTCTCTCCCTTCCTCTTTCTCTATAGTCAGTGAACGTGTCCTTGATGAGGAGTAAAAAAAAAGTAACTTAAATTCTCATTGTTGGTAACATTTTTAAGTCATATTTTATTTGTACAGTATAAACTATGAAAAAGTTGAATGAATTGTATCTATATATATTGACACAAAAATATCCACAATATGTATTGTTATGTGATAGAAAAACACATTCAGAACAGATGTGTAGTATGATATAATTTGTATTCAGAGAGAAAAAACTAAAATACATATATTGCTACATGGCAACCTCTCCAAGAGAGCACATGGCCCTGTCTAATGCAATGAGAGGCAGCCACAGTTCAGGTTAAGGCCATTGGAAAAAAGGGTCTCTCCAGCTGCTGTAGGTGAAGCATTTCATGACTGTTGGCTATCGCTGCCACCTTCTGAAAGAGCTTGGACAAGAAGGATACCTATTTAGAGAAACGTGGGGATGGAAGCTGGGAAGGGAGATTTCTGACTCAAAGCACCAGGACCCAGGGGGCCTGCAGCCAGGGCTCTGGCTTGGCACTGAAGTTACAGGAGCAGTAATCCTCCTCTGATATGAAGTCAGTTTGAGTCCCATTTTTCACTTGCAGATGAGATACACTCAGACCCCAGCTCATTTCTCTTTTATTTACACCAGTGACTTTTAGACATTTTAGCCCTACATTCAAATATAATTTTTTTTTCATAAAAGCCCAACATAGAAACCCAGCTCTGCAGTGAAAAGTGAGGCGAGAAGAAATCACAGCCTCAAGTCGGGCTGGGACTAATGATCCTTTGTTGGTGTTTACCTCAAAGGGACGTTATCAGAATTGGATTAGTTGTGTGTAAGAATAACACTATAAAATTCAATATTTTGAGAATTGCACCAAGTTTCCCTGCGTTTTTGTGTGGAAATGATTTTTATCTGAGAAAGACATTGGGTTTTCCTCTACTCCCACAGCTCATTTAGAAAATATGCCAATATTTATTCAAGCCTCTTTGGATCCAGAGGCCAGATAGAAATGCAAACATGTTGTGGTTGCTTAATTGTTATTGAGCCCCCACCAGTGCTGTGTGTGGCCCTGAAACTAGCACAGGGACCTCTCCGTCCTCTCTAGGAGCATCATTTATTTAGTTCCTAATTTAAAACATACATGACCAGATAGAAAACCAGCAAAAACGGAGCCTTCTCCTTAAATGGAACCCTGAATAATTAAGGAAGGTGATTCCAGTGCCAAATTAAATATTTTAGAACTTGACATTTTCTTAACCCAGAGATTCCCTTTACCCAGATGAGAGTTGGGTGATGTGAGTGTCGATAATTCAACAGGGGATGTTTAGGAGGAAGCGCTACCTAAGGAGGTCGGTCCCGAGTCTTAGATCTGAAACTACAGCTGATTCTGACATCTGTCATTCTCACTCCTGTTGAAATTACCATATGAACAGTTCGTGTAGAACCAGCTCAGAGGGATACAATGAATCTATGGGCCAGGCAACCTAAATATCTTGATGAGGTCACCTACAAGTGTGGTGGGCCAGAGAATCTCAGTTCACTTATACTAGTATATCTATCAGTAGTTCCCTCCTCAATATACCATGCATGTGTATATGTATGTGCAAACAAGAAGTATGCTAATACTGGTTCAAGTTCCTTATTTTGTCCCTCACCGATGCACTCTCTAACTTTTGTCTAAAATGAAAGGACCTAAGACTCAGCATTTCTTCTTACCAAAGTACCAAACAAATTTCCCTTCATACTGGCAAAAAATGTGCGTATGGGGTAGGCTTTAATGTCACTCTGTCCCTAGCAGGTAGAACATTATGGCCCATTATAGACATGTGGGCGCAGGAATCACTGTCTGGGTTCAAATCCTGGTTTGGCCACTTACAATAAATATGACTTCCAGATATGAAATGCAGATAAGAACTGTGTTGGTTTCATGGGAAGTTTATGAGGATTAAGGGAGACCATCTGGGTAAAGCTCTAGGAGGGTCAGAATTCTCGCAGTGTTATTCCTGTAACAACCAGTCTGTTCTAAATCACATTAGAGAGTTAATGATCCTCCAGTGGCAATGCCTTTTAATTGAGATATGAGATGTACCCTTGACAGGCAAAAACAAGTGAAAGGAAGAAAAGTCCAAATTATAGGTGATGTTTGCAATCAATCATAGAGCCCTGTGCCATCCTCTGTGGAAAACTTCATCGGTGATGGAGCTCCAGATGACTAAACGTCATGCATAGTATCACAATTAATTTTGAATCTGCAACTAATGATAAATATGAGGTTTTCACTTCATTCGTCAAGCAAAGTATGGTTCTGCTTGTATGATGTTGACTGAATGGTAGGGCTCTAGGTCCCTGGGATCAGTGGAAGGTACTTTTTGTTATCAGTGGGAGGAGACATTCTGGGAGGGAAGCAGAGCCCCTGATCTCCCGGTGCTTTTCCCGCAAAGAGTAGCCCTGCATAAAGTTGTATGTGAAGATTTTATTTTTGGAAGCATTCACTGAAGCAAGGTACTCTCAGATGCCTTACAGTAATGTTACAGAATTTACCAGGTGACCAGAGAATACACAGGAATACTTAGAGATACAGGAAAAACCCATTTATTTTCAGATGTTTCGCATGTACTAGTACAGTGACTCAGGGGAGACTGTTTCTCTCCAAATCCTGAGCCGTCCAATATGGAGGAAGCTCTCCTTTTATACCCCTTTGGTTTCTTTGTCTCCCAAATATGGATGGGACTTCCGGACCTTTCATGGGCTTTGCAAAAAAGCCCTCTGTGTTGGGATGGGGGCCATTAGACCACACCTAAAGGCCTTACCTGGCGTCAGTGCTGACAACCCCCTCTGAAGGTTGTGAATTGTTCATGGTTGATGGCCTCTGTAAAATGTGAGTATTTAGGTAAACCGGTCTTACAAGACCAGATTGTGGAGAAAGGGGCAGTGACTTATAGGCTATCAAGAATGTACATTAGGTTACTGGCACAGATTTAGGTTGCTAGCCCCCCAAAATGTCAGTAATACGATGACAGAGTCTAAGTCTCCACGTCTGTAAAGAAGTAGAGAACCTGTGCCTACGCAGCCATGTCTTCCATCCTTGGGGAGATTAGTTTGGAATAAAAAACTGTGGTAATCAATATCTGAAGCTTTTTTTGATATTACAAATGCCCAACCAAAATTGTACCTATATCGACGTGTTCTTAATTATGCAGAACAGCTGAATCATTCAGCCTCTGGGTGATACTCCTTCAACACCATGAGGATTACATTGATTATGTCAAAGTGATTTGAGGTCAGGTTAGTGTTTTTATATGTCTAACTAACAGTGGGTAAAGTGATAACTCACTGTATATTAAAAAGAAGAAAGTGTAAAACCTGGTGTTTCTGGGAGGAAATAGTGAAAGGAGTTCTGGTGTCAATGTCCTAATAGCCCATCTCCCTTGGAGAGACAGGTATGTCTTCCATCCTTCAGTTCTGAATGGAGCTGGACAGATGCTCTGTTTTCTCTGTTAGACTCGCTAGTGCTGTTGTAAATTGAAGTATAAATTGAAGGAAAGGGAGCAAGCTCATAATTGCCTCTCACCAACACTTCCTCAAACAGCCTCTGTGCTCCTCACTCTCTACTCTTCTATGATTCTAGAAGCACGCCAAGTTATTGACTCAACAGCCTTGAGCTCCCTCCTTCCCCTCCCACCATTTCTGTTTATGAGATCTTCTTTACTGCACATCCAAGACTAAACCAGGGTGCTTCCAGATGTGACAAAGAGCTTTTCTTTCCTGTTGAAGTGGTCTGCCTGCTTGCCTTCTCACCAAGCTGTTCTGTGAAAATCTCTTTCCAAATGTGTTTATGAAGCTAATTAACAGTTTTCCCAACCCACAACCAGTGAACTAGAGGATTAACTGACTTAAAATTGTATCTTGCTTCTCCCCGAGCATCGGGAGTGATTCGTGTGCCACTTGTAGCTGCCTTCCCTCACTCGGTCTTTCATTATCTGAGAGGCTCACCAGCTCCAGGCACCCTAACTCCCCAGAGCTGAAAAATTCTCTTGGAAGCAGAAAACCCACTTGCATTGTAGACAGAAGAACTGGGAAAATAAGGGAATGGGGTGAGGATTTAAGAAAAGCAGCAAAAACTTCGTCAACTTCCAGGAGGGAAAAACAACCAGCTAAACTCCTATTGTGCTGTTAATAGGAATATTTCATGTCTCTTGCCTAGTTTTTCTGGCTATAACATGAGAGATTCCCTACTTTATTCAGTTGTTACCTGATATTTACAAACTGATTAAGAGCTTCACATAGTTCCTGGCACATAGAGGTTAGTGTGCACTTTGAGATAAGTCTGTGTTTTTATTCAAGGTCTTCATCATCAACTGTTGCCTATAGCGACCAGACACGTTGACCGCCTGGGCTGTGCCCCAGACAAGAATCAAACTCTTGGCCTTCTGACTGTTGAGACCTAGGCTCGATGGGAAATAAAAATGGGGAAAGAGATAGCACATTACATTGGTTGTTGGAATCATGTCTCCTTTAAAAGAGAGGACCAGCTTCTTCTGCTAATAGGTTGTGGGGTGGACAGGTGTGATCATGGGGAAGGTCCTTCCAGGGCTCAACTTTTTATTTCTGGATTGATGGCTGCAGCAGGGAGTTTGAAGGTGTGAAGTCATGCTGAGTGAAGGGGTGGGGGGAAGGAGCCTTAAGCGATTAATCCAGCTCTGTTGTCATGTCCCTTTGGCATTGGACACTGTGAGAAATGACCCAATTCACAAGACCCCTCTCTTCTAGAAACATCTCCCTATGTCTGTGGACAGAGATGGGAGGTTCTCAGCAGACTTGTTTATAGTGACTAACTTCTCCTAACTTACAGCTGGTTGATGTCAAGCTGATTTCCCCTCCCAGGAATGTGCAATGGACTGAGAGCAAGCAATAGGTTCTAGAACTGGTGGAAACTGAGAGTTCTGGGAAGGGCATTTGCCACCCAGCATGTAGACTGAGGAGCAGGAAAGGGGGAAAATGCAAATTAGTGGAGAGAAATCAACAAAAGTTATGGACAAGGAGCATCATCCTGATTTTTGTGTTTGTTTTCAGTCATGCCACGCATCGTTATGAAGGTATTAATGGTCCCTCTGTGTTCTCTTTCTTGCTTAAGCTGGTTCCAGCTGGTGTCTGTTAATTGGTGCAACCACAGGAGTCTTTACTAGTAGATGTATGTCTGGGTGTCTTATGTGTATTTATGTGTCTTGAGTGCAGCTTTGGGTAATAGATGCGATTCAGAGTGCAATCCCTGAGGGGCTCAGTCCCACAGAGCAGGGATGCTCTGCTCTTGAGTCGGACCATCAAAAGGATGCCAATGATGCCACTTGACAATCCTTTCTCCATTGGCACCAGTGGATTGTGTAAGTGTCTGAGATTCTGAACATGATAAAATAACATATGGGAGGAATAATACATCAATTGGTTCAGATTTCTGACTTTGGAAAGCAGAAACACAGGGTCCCAGGGTGGAGATGTTGAGAAATGGAAGGGAAGGGAAGCATCGAGGATGCTGAGTTCAGTGTGGATCACAAGTCTGCTCTGAAGTGTCAGAGGGAAGCCCGGGCAGGATGGTCTGAAGCAGTGAAAAAGGGCCTGAAAGCCAGAACTAAATGTGGATTGGGCGGCATTCATATTTGGGAGCTGTTAATGCAGAGTTCTTTCCAACCAACATAATAGAAACTGTTTAAAATAGTGAGTCATTTTCAACAAGAATGGAAATAAAGTTATTCGAGGCAGTTTGCCAAATGCTGTTACTCTGTGCCTCCAAGCCCTCGGCATTGATTCCTAAAATGACTATGGATGTGATCAATTGCTTTCAGATTGCTAATTTGATGAGTATTATGGCCCATGGCTAGAAAAAATGCATTAGAAATACGGGAGAAAATCTGGCAGGTGTTAGAAAGGATTGGTGGAAAGCAACTTTTTAATGAAACCAAATGAGGTAGCCTAGCCATACATGGAAGAAAAAATTATTGATATACCTAATAGGTCTCATGATCTCCAGTGATTTCAGGGGTTAGGAGAAGGAGAGTTTGTGTCAATATTTCAAACAGTTTGGGGAAACTTCTGACTTTTGGCGTGATTTCAGCTGTTTAGAATCTGCTGCAGCGTAGGTCATAATGCCCCCAGGTTAGCTCAGCTTTCCCATCGGGAAACAAACTAGTTTCTGGGCAAAGAACAGTTTGAGAAGCAGAAACAGTAGTTATATGCCTAATTGTTTCTCTAAGGACAGCAAGGAGAGGAAAGAAATTCTGAGATTCAGGTGAATTGCACAAATATTGTAGACTAGGTGCCCTTATGTATCTCCACATTGTGGTCCTTGCCGCTCCTTCTATTGGTGTTTCTCCAGGTCCATTTTTGTGTTTGTGACTTTGTGACCTTTTTCCTTAATTTTTCAATAGCCATTCTTTCTTCTCTCTTATATTGTTTTATCCTCTTATATCCATTTCCCTATATTTTAAAATCATTTCCATATAGTGTAAAATATCTTGCTTTTAAAATGATTATTGTATTAATTTGGCAAAGTTTTGTTTCTGTTCAAAATTAGGTGGGTTTGGCCATGCATATACTTTTATCTTGACATTTTACTATTCCTCAAAAAAACAAAACAAAACAAAAAACAAGAAAAAAAAACACACTGAGTAATTAAAGTTGCTATTTCATATCTGTGAAATTAGATTTAAAAGCATCTTAAGAATATATGTCTATACCTGTCAAATTTGTGATTTTTCTTTGTCTGCATAGCAGAGCTATAGGTGTGGAGAACAGAGACACAAAACGCAGGACATAGGTTAAAGCACAGAAGGATTTCAAATAGTACAGATTCTGGATTTAGCTGGGTTCAATTACTTAATGTGATTTCAAGCCAGATATTTAATCTCATTTTTCTTATCTGCCCCATAGAGGTAAAAATAATACCTTCCTCATGGTATGAATAGAAGGTTGAAGTACTGTAGGTATAGTGGTTAGCCCAGGTCTCTAGGCATTCTCAATAAATAATTGTCATTACTATTAACAATGCTATTAGGCTCATCTGAGGTCACCTGGTACTTGACCAATAAAAGAGATGTTCTTATGGCTAACTGAAGCAACACAGAGTTACCACTCTTGATGCCTTTAAATTTTTTCAAGTGACAAAATGGTTAAAAGAATGTTAGAATCTGTCAGTTCTTCTGGATCTGCATGCCCGTCCACAGCTCACCTCAGCCACCTGTATTATCCACTCCCTGCACTTCAAGCACACCTTCCTTCCATCAACCTTTCCAATTGCCATGGTGTTCCCTCTTGCTTCAGAGATGTTACACAAGATGTTTGCCAAGAATCCAGCTTACATTTTTAGTACTAGTAAGTAGAGAATAGCTAATGGACCTACCTACCAACCTAGAACTTGGTGAAGAGTGGAGTAGAGACAGGTGTTTACATACATACATAACATGTGT
>NW_006383012.1:706464-714677 GCF_000327345.1 Myotis davidii | reverse complement strand
ATAAGTTAAAAAACTATTGACATGGAATATTAACAGTGCACTGAATAAGGGGGAAGCATGCCATAAGCCATACAAGTGCTTTTGTTTAAAATCCCAGAGCCCAGCTGGTATGGCTCAGTGGTTGAGCATTGACCTATGAACTGGCAGTTCAATTCCCGGTCAGGGCACATGCCTGGGTTGCAGGCTGATCCCGGTAGGGAGTGTACAGAAGACAGCTGATCAATGGTTCTCTCTCATCATTGATGTTTCTATCTCTCCCTCTCCCTTCCTCTCTAAAATCAATAAAAAAACATGTCTTTAAAAAAAAGTTGTAGGAGAAAGCATGAAAATGTGCAAGGAGTTGGGTGTTTTAAACAAAGAAAGAAAATCAGGGGAGAAAAAGTGTGGGTTGATTAGAGATGAGAACTTGGGGGTACATCAGCAGATGTGGCACAGGGTTGCTGGAGTTCATGTTCCAGTTTCTCGTGTTTTGCTGGCTGTATGGTTGGTTGTTTCCTATAACAGTGCTGAGTTGAATTGTACTGGGTTTCCTCAGGATTCAGTCACCATAGGCAACCACTCACACAAACCAACTATTGCTAATCTCTCTCTGTCAAGAGGTTGGATTGCTTAACAATGGAGCCTTCCATTAATGAGCACCTGCTAAGTCTCAGGCAGTACAACCTTGACATTCATTAGGTCATCTGAGTTATAGTAGTCACTGCAATTGCCTGTGACCTAGACTGATGTTACAGGTAAGGAAACTGAGGCTACAAGGCAATCACATTGCTAAAATTACAGAGGTAGGAATTGATACAGATGGGAGTCGACCCCAGATCTGTCTGCATATGAACCACTTCCTGTTCCCTGTCTGCTATTTCAAATTAGGAAAGAATAGGAAATTCAACATTTAAGGATAGTCTGATGAACATTTATGTACTGCTGCCTCCTGGTATATTTTAACCTGAACCTTCACATTCCTTTTGAACTGAGTGGTTTTACCAGGTAATAATATAGTGACCCCTCATTCCACTTGGCAGGAGTCAATTGATCTAGAAAGCACCTCCTTCCCCATCATTAACTGACTAATTGGCTCAACTTGTGAGAGATAAAATTTAAAAAAGTATAAGCCAAGCAGATTAAACCCCAACTTAGTGTTTTCTTCCGTAAAATCACCATCACCTTAGTCATCGAAACTCATTTATTCATTCTTTTATTCACTCACCAAACATAGTCTGAGAAGTTATTTTGTATCAGACATTAGCTGGGGAGGGAAGATCCAAGGCAATAGACAGGTCCCTGCCCCTGCCATTGGGGCGTTCACATTGTCACTGGGGATGATGAGCAGGCCGACAGATAATTGAGATGCAGCGATATGGGTACCTTGACAGAAATAGGTTTGCCAGGGAGCCTGTCGGTTGTGTTCGGGTCTCAGGAAATTGTGTATATAAGGACCTGCCAGAGGAGTGGAGATGGGTACCTTTCCCTGCAGCAGCCGGTGATTAAAACTCCCGCAGTGCCCTTGCCGATCCTGCTGATAAATCAGGCGGATGCACCGCATGGCTCTCTGCGCTGTCCTTGAGGGAAGGTGTCATGCAGCTGCTTGGGGCTGAGGGTGATGGTTTATAACTTCAGCACCTGAAGTCCTATCACACAGCAGGCTCCCTGGAGGTGGGGATCATACGGGACGAATAGTGCTTAGTCGGTGATAATGTCACGCTGCCACGCTGAGTTACACGGATTGCCAGGCTCCTGCAGCTGAACAACTCCAGGCTGATTAATCCCGACGCCATGTAAATAGAGGCAGTGTCAAGGAGATCGTAAGTGAGAAAAAGGATGCTTGGATGGGGACATTAGTGAGGAATAGAGCACCACCATCACCCCACTCATCCCTCAGTCGGCCCCTGACAACATCATTATCAAGGTGAGAGGAGGCACATTGCTCACCCAGATCCTGGCAGGCTTTCAAGCCTTCCTTCCGCATCCCCAGCCCTTTTTGAAACAGTACATGTTTTACAAATCACGTGACCCAGCTTTCTCTGGCTTGTCATGCCTTCAGGGAGGAGTTGCAGGACCACCTCTATAAGAAAATCGGATAGTCACGCACTGACATGAGTGATTCATTTTGTCAATGGACTCATTAGAGAGCTCCTTTAAGAGATGCTCTCACATCTGACTTCATAGAAGTTTAATCGCACACATAAGCTGGATTTCAGGCTTGCTGACTCTCAGGTTTTCCATTGGTTTTATATCTGGAGACGTACAGGTCCACACACATCAATTTGGTAACTTTCCTGCCAATGTGAAGGGTTATGGGGAGATGTCACATCTCACGGGGTACCATCTCCCAGGCTCATTTTTTGTCTCTCTCTCTCAGGAAAAAAACCCACTGTTTTAGGAGTAGCCTCTGCTTCAAGCTTTAATCAACACATCCCATCCACATAAATCCATTGCTCTATTCAACTGAAGACATTCCTATTGTTAAAGAAATTCAGGTGAATACATTCTTCTCCATCTCACTAAACCTTTGAGAAACATTCCAGTGTGTGACTGAAGTTTCACTCATACTATATGAAAGTCTGTGGAGATCTGGAGTCATTTATCCCTTTCAAGGAAGCTCCAGACTCCCTCCTAATGTCCTGGCCACACTCCCGTGTTTGCCAGTGGTGGAATTTTAGGTTGGGAAGCATGGGGTCCTGAGTGGGAGAGAGAAGAACTTTAAGTTTGTGAAGACCAGCTGATGTAACTCTCAAGGCTGACATTCAATTGACCTTCTTGAACCGTCCTAGGGCTTATCTCTTCAGGCCAGGATTATTCCAGCAATCCCTTCACTGGTCCTCCCACTTCTAGGCCCTGGCGCTTGCTTACTGCTGTTGTCAGATACACCTTCCTGAAGAGCTGTTTTTATCCCATCAAAGGCCCCTGGGGCTTCCTACTGCCTGTGGAATTAAGTTCCAGCTCTTCAGTCTGACACCTGGGGTCCTTCAGAAATTAACCTTCCTCTGACCAAATTTATCTTCCCTCAATGTGCCTGATTTTTACATTCCCCTTCGAATACCCTTGTGACTCAGAAATGAACCATTTTGTCACATTCTGTAATCATTTGGATTTGTTTGTGGTCTTGTTTCCAATATATTTTTCTTTATCTTCTCTACATTTAAATACACAAGACATTATAAAACTAGATACTATCACGCCTCTCTCTGCAAATAGCTTAGGATAGCTCATACCATGGTGAGGCTTGTGATGTCGTTTGAGTCACCTGATTTAATAAGGGGCATCATCTTCAAAAGATCCCTGATATTACAAATCTTTCTACAAGTTTTAGCCACGTATCTGGGGTCTGCTTGAACCTTCACGAACTATGTATACCCAAGCTGGCATTTCTCGGGTTTGATCCCCTCTAGTAGACAGATGTTGCCGTGCTGATAGTTCTAAATTTCTGTGTTTTAACTGGGATTTTCAGCTGGGGCTGTTATAAATTTAGTTTTCTCAATAGCCTAATTATTCTGACTTTTTTTGGTTCATTTTGTATTAACATTTTCAGTTCCTTTTACTTCCTGGGAAGCCATTTATAACAGTGCACCCCTCCTTTCCTTTTGATTTCAGTTTTGTGACTCTCTTATACAAAACCTGACAAAAGTCATTTGCCCTTATTATTAGTAACATGTTATGCTTCACATCAGGTAACTTTGTGAGCATTATTCAGCTTTACAATTCCCTATTGGTGAGAAGAAGGGCCGCTCCTAGCAGGCTAGTTTAATCTCTGAAGATTCTTCCAAAATAGAATCTTCTTCCCTACTTGTTCAGATCTTTCCAGAGTATTTAATGATATTCAGGAATTATTATATTTTTAGATATAATAAAAGTACCTTTTGAGGAACATTGATTCCATCAGTGCTGATAGATAATGTGAATCACAACAATATTTAGGAATGTCAGATTTTAAATAGATTTCCTCATGGAAAAATTGTTTTAGGCCTTTAATATGCTCACATCAATAGAAACAAAAGTTTTAACTCCTCACATGGACATTAGACATTTTTTCTCTCTGACACCCCATGCACCACAGAGGACAGATAATCCACACTCTGGATTCCAGAGCACACAGCAGGACATTAGTGTTTAACAAAATACTGCAGACCAGAGTCATTGGGGATTGTTCTAATTCCATACTATGGCCTATTTATTACATGCAATTCTAACAAAAGGAGCTTTTTTTTTAAAAAAAAAATAAAACCCCATTAGTGAAATCCTGAGATTAGAGGCTGTGCATTTATTTAGCATAAAAGTTAAGGCATCTGTCCTATTCCTACCTCCTGTTAGTCTTTCTTGTCTGGGCAAAGTGACTTGTATAATGTGGGCAAAAAACACTCATCCCAATTTGACCCCAACCCATTGGCCATTGCCATAGGGGACATGGGATGACTCTCCCCAGCAAGAGAGGGCAGAATGGCCTTGGGTCCTTGAATATTAGGCCTGTATCTCACGGACATCATTCCTTCTAACAGCCTTCTTGGATTTTCTGCAGCCCAGTGATTGCTCCCTCCTGAAACCCCGGAGCACGCACTCTGCTTGCAGCTCTTGTCCTGGCATTTACTTTCCTTGTCAAGCCAACAGATTTCCTGAGCTGGAGCTGCCTCTCTGAGTAGGTCGTAAGTTCTGAAAGGGCAGAGTCATGCCCCACCGGACTCTGCATGGTGTACCACATGCGGGGCACGTCTGGCAGATACCTGCTGTTGAAACCAAATGCACAGCCCATCTGTACGTGCCTTTGGCGTTTAAGACATTTCAGAGATACATTTGGATGGAATGGCACTTTCCCCACTTGGGCTGTCAGGGCTTCTAGAAGGAGTTTGCGGAGACTGAAGTATGCAGCACAGGGGCAGGAAAGGCAGAGGGAATAGGCTCCATCTCCAGCAGACCTGGGATCTCTTGGTTCAGTTGGAACTCTGCCATCTGATTAGACAAGTTTAATTTTTTTAAATAACACTTTTTGTGGATTCCAAATTTATATTTCTATAATAACAGTCCAGCAGTAGGAATGAATTGGGGAAGGCTGGTGAGCAATGTATAGTCCATTGAGGAAGGAGCAGTTTGCTACTCAGCTTCACTTGTGTCACTATCAGGGATTTGAGCCGAACATTGAAAGATCTTCCAGTGTTAAAAATAATAATCTGAATCCAGTGTTTATAATGATAAATCTCATAATTTTTAAAAAGTTTCATTTATTGATAGAAAGTTGGTAGTTGCCGTCTAGATATACATTCTGAATCTACAACTTACACACCAGTCTGCATCATATATTTATATGGTGCTTAAGAGTTTATAAAATAGTTTACAATTATTGTCTCATTTAATATGTGTAACTACCCTGTGAAATGATGCAAACCCCAAGATTCAGATTGGTGAAGAGTGTTACCCAATATTATAAAGTTATTAAGTAACAGAGCTGGGACTAGAACCCGAAACTCTCAGATTTTTAGTTGGGTGTTCAAGTCACCAAACTACTTTGTCCCAAGGATCCTTTTTCAGTTTTTAAAATGCATTTTCTTATTAAAGTACTAGAGGCCTGGTGCACGAATTTGTGCATGGGTTGGGTCCCTTGGGGTGGCCTGCAGGGATGGGGCCAAAACACACAGTCCAATGCCACCTGCTGCTCCTGCCTGCAGCCCCTGCTCATCCCTGCCCCGCTGCACCTGCTGTGGGCTCCCGCTCAGTCAGTCCAGACAGGGAGAGGCTCCCACCTGCCACAGCAGTGCTCACCAGCCAAGAGCCCTGTGTCTGGTGCCCATTTCCAGAGGGAGGTTGGGGGGGAGGGGACGCAATGAGCCCTCTGGGCTGGTGGTGGGATGCCCTTGCCAGCCTGGGATCCGGATACATCCCACTGACACTCACGCTGCTTGTTGGGAGCCACTGGCGACCACTTTTATATCAAGGGAGGGGAAGCAGCTGGGTGCCAGTGGCCACCTTCCAGGAGGCCAGTGGTGTGGTCTGTCAGTGCCTGGCCCATTCTCCAGAGATTGGACCTGCAGTACTACTTGAGGGAGTAAGTGGCTGCCACCGGGATGATGGGCCCCCGGGATGGGTTGGTCAGCTGTGCAGCGCTCCCACTGTGGGAGTGCACTGACCACCAGGGGCAGCTCTTGTGTTGAGCATCTGCCCCCTGGTGGTCAGTGCACATCATAGTGACCGGTCTATTGGTTGTTCGGTGGTTCGGTTGCTTAGGCTATTATATATATAGACAGCTTATGTACATAAAGACAGAAATGATGAATTCACTGCCAAATTAATTATTGCAAAGAGAATGTGCCTATAGAACCATCACCCTTGTGGAGAGGCAAAATGTTGCCAGCATCCCAGGCATCCCTGTCATATCCCTGCCTTCCTCCTTCAGAGCTAACCATTCTGCTGACTCCTAACTCAATATTTTAGATTTTGCCTGTTTTTGTTCTCTCTGTAAATAGAATTAAACCATCTGCATTATGTCTTATCTGGTTTCTTTTGCTCAGTAGTTCTTAGATTTATCTGTGTTTGTTTCGTGTAGCAGTATTTTCTCGTTTCTCTGCTTTATAGTATTCTATTGTATAACTATTCTACCCTTAATGTATCATTTTCATTCTTTATGGACATGTGAATTTTTTCTAGGTTTTGGTTGCTACAAATATTGCTGAAATTAACATTCTTGCCCACCTGTATGTGTTTTTGTTGGATATATCCAGAAATGGAATTCCTGGGTCATTGAGTAAGCGCTGTTTACTTTTAAAAGACACTGCCAAGGAGTTTTCCAAAGTATTGAAACCAACAACCATATTCCCACCAGCAGTGTGTGAGAGTTCCAGTGGCTCCACCTTTCACCAGTACAATGTTTTCGTATCTTTCTAGTCTTAACTATTCCAGTATGTTTAGGAATATTATTATGGTTTTTATTTGCATTTCCCTAAAAAAATAATGAAATTTGGAATTGTTTCAGATATCTGTTATTCACTTGGCTCTCTCTTTTTTGAATTCCTTGTTCACAGTTTCTTTTTTCTGATAGGTATTTTTTTCTTTGGATTGAAATATTCTTTATTTATTCTGGATATGAGACCTTTAGCAGCTATATGTATTGCAAATATCTTCTCCCGCTCAAGGCCTTCTCTGTTTACTCTATTAAACATATCTTTTGATAAGTAGAGGTTTCTTATTTTAAAATAGCTAATTTACCATTCTTTGCCTTCCTAGTGTGTGAATTGTGTTCTATTTTAAAAACCCTTGTCTAGTCCAAGGTCACAAAGATATCTTCTTATATCATCTTGTAGAAACGTTTTTTGTGTTGCCTTCCACATTTAGATATACAATTCCCCTAGAATTGATTTCTGTCTATGGTGCAAGTTAAAGGTCAGTATTTATATTTCTCCATATGGATATATCTGGTTGACCCAAAACAATTTATTGAAAATACCATCTTTTCTCCACTATTCTGCTGTGTAACCTTGTCATAAATCACGTTTCTAGCACTAGGAGCCTGTTTCGGAAGTTTCTGTTCTTTGCTATTGGTTTAGCCTTTCATACTGCCTTACTTATTGTAGATTTATAGACACACTAATATCCCACAGTGTAAGATCTCTTAAATGTTCTTTCTGTTTATAATATTCTTAGTTCTGCTTGTCCAGATGTGTTTCCCTATTAATTTATAATCAGCTACTAGTAGTCTAATTTCAACTTAAAAGTTTTCTAATCCGAAGGTATTTCTTTGAGACCTTTACATGTTTGTCACCTGCAATCAGAAATGATAAGGCTGAAACTCTTACTCTTCCTGCTTGCAAGAAGGTACAGGGGGTGATTCCACGCCAAACATCTGGCCTCATTGTTAAGACCAAGTTCATTTAGAGAGCCAGGGAGCCATGTGTCACGTGTTACTGTATTATTCTAGACATTATTTTAAAATCAGTTCAGAATCTAGGTATTATTTTTAAATATAGCATATCAATTCTCTGTATGTTGATTCTGGGAGAACTGTCCTTGTCCCAGGTTACTTCGGCCTTTTCCCCTAGTTACTGGCATGCCTGACTCCCTCACCTTCTTCTAGACCTGGTTTAAATACCACTTTCTCACTGAAACCAAATTTAACTAATTCTAGTTCGAGTTGTAGCTTCTAACCCCCTTGCCCCGCTCTACTTATGTGTGTGTGATTGCTGTAGCACTTGTCACTTTCTGACATACCATCTAATGAGCATTCCGATTGGGGTCCA
>NW_006383012.1:690073-706441 GCF_000327345.1 Myotis davidii | reverse complement strand
GGCTGTGTTGGCTTATATTCTACAAGGGAATAATAGTACGTTGCACATAGTAGGTGCTCAGCCAGTATTTATAGAATGAATTGAATGAATGAAAGGTTTCCTTCTTAAACTTAATGCACTTCTTCTACCCGTGATTTTGGAGATACAGGGGATGCTCTAGTGAGAGGGTGTGGCTGCCTGAAAGAAGGTAGTCAGAGAGGATCTGAGGCATTTTGTGGAAAGAACTGATCCTAATCTTGAACTTGATGTTTTATATAGCAATGCCTTGTCTTAGTTGTTGCAGGGGAAAGCTGATGCTGACCACACTCCAATCCTTCAGAAACCTATGTCTGCATCCTAGAGTGAGGAAGATGCTGGTTAGCTATGAAGTGAAACTTTTTCTTTCTATAGACATTCTATAAAATAGAGGTTCTTAATCTTGAATGTGCATCAGAATCATTTCAAGGGCTTGCTGAATTACAGAGAGCTAGGCTCCAACACGTTTTTAAATTAAATTTTGGTATAGGGCCCCAAAATTTGGTATTTCCAACAAGTCCTCAATGCAGACACAAGACCTTGGTCCAGGCTCCACACTTTGAGAACCACTGTTACAAGGTAACAGAAAGTGCCTGGCTGGTGTGGCTCAGTGGTTGAGCATCGACCTATGAACCAGGAGGTCATGGTTCGATTCCAGGTTGGGGCACATTCCCACGTTGTGAGCTTGATCCCCAGTGTGGGGCGTGCAGAAGGTAGCCAATTAATCATTCTCTCTCATCATTGATGTTTCTCTCTCTTCCTCTCTGAAATCAATAAAAATATAATTAAAAACACACACACACACACACAAAACAAGGTAACGGAAAGCAAGGAAGCTATGCTTCAGTACATCATGGGGTGAGGCGGCAAGGAAGAAAACAACATTTGAGCATTCCCTAGTTCCTCACTTAGCCACAGAAAACTTGCCAACTTTGACACTTTGAAGCATCCTAACATCTCTGAAGTATCCACTGAAATGAACAGTAGCGCCCCTAAGAGGGGGTGCCCTGCATCACTAAGCAAAGGACAGAGAAAGAGTGAAGGAAAATGCCACATAATCAATGATGTTTCCTCTCTCCCCCTCCTTTTCTTCCCCTGTGTTTTCCTCCCTCCCTATCCTCACTTCCTCCCTCCCTCCCTCCCTCTCTTCCTCCCTTCCTCCCTCCCTCCCTTCTTTCCTTCCTTCCTTCCTTCCTTCCTTCCTTCCTTCCTTCCTTCCTATTAACCAGCACATTGGAGCCACCTCCAAGGATGATTGGCTATAACTGAGTGGACCTTCTTTGTGGGAATGGAGAGATTCTGGACTAGCAGGATGTGTAAGAGTTACACATTTTTAGCGACTTTTTAGCCCTGATAAGCTCATTAGAAACAAAATCTTCAGCAACCTAGACCTATATCTTTGCAGCATGAAGAGGTCAGGCATGTGGGCAGGAGAAGGCCTGGAGGGAATTTATAGTGTCATTGCAATCGATGTTTTATTTAATTCTATCTTTTCCATCTTCCAACTGCTGGCAAATGGTAGCTACAAGCTGGGGTGGCTCTGCATCCTAATAAATATCCCTAAAGAGCTCTTCAAGTTTCACCTAGGCTTAATTACAGTGTGTAAATATGCAGACAGCCCATTATTAATGTTAACCTCAGGTCTAAAGCAGGAAGGGAGAGGACAGCAATGAAATGGAGCATGGGTGGGCAGTGACCTTATTAGCTCATCCGAAGGAAGAGTGAGTCTCCTGCTGGTTACCTGTGACTTGCAGTTACCTCATAACTAATTACCTTCCTCTTGGTGGCAGGTTTCATTGCCGAGCTCTGTGGAGTCCCTGGCTAGATCTGAAACCTTTTCATGCCATTTACTTTAACTTCTGCCAGGCTTCTTGATGAATTTCAATGAGATGTGGGCTCTGGGTTAAATGTTACCCAACTTTTCCTACAGGCTTGATTCCTTGCTCTCCTCCAAGCCGACTTCAGGCAGACATAGTTTAGCTTTGTGAAGGGAGACCACCAGGTGGTATGAGGCAGTACCTAGTTTTCTTTTTGTTCATTAATTGAACATTAATTAGCCACCTACTGTGTACTAGGTACCCTGCAAGCTCCTGGTGGATATGGAAGTGAATGTTATTTCCCTGCTCTTCAGGAGCTCAATTAAGAGAGGAAATTGGACACACTGACAGATGATGGCAAAGACATGAAAAGGTATTGAGGGACTATAGGGGCAGAACAAGGAATCCAGCCTGGAAGGGCCGGACACAAGTTCTTAGTGATCTGTTGCCTGGCCAAACCCACATGGTGGGCATGTCCTCCTCACGCAATTTCTTCTGATGTTAAAAATTAGCAAAAAAAGTATGAAACATTAAATATATTTTGTGATTTCATTTTTCCTGTTTGAAATAAGAGTCTCCTTATCTCACTGGTCATTGTAAAAATAAAATTGTGAAATCGCAGTGTTTGAGCAGGTTTGCCTTTTCAATTCAGTGTCTTCCAACCTAAAATAGCCCAGGTGGGGAGTTGTGTATGGAGAAGATGGAAAGTTCTGGTGTGTGTTCTTAGTGTTTCTTTGGATCATCTGACAAATCCTTAAATACCTCCATGGCCCAGGTTTCTAAGGGGTGGGGACTTGTCAAGATCTCCAGAGAATGGGTTTCTTCAAGAGGTTGTGGCTGGCTGCAAGGTAAACCGTGTGCTTATAAAGATTGGTTAAGGCCGAAACCGGTTTGGCTCAGTGGATAGAGCGTCGGCCTGCAGACTGAAAGGTCCCAGGTTCGATTCTGGTCAAGGGCATGTACCTGGGTTGCGGGCATATCCCCAGTGGGAGATGTGCAGGAGGCAGCTGATCGATGTTTCTCTGTCATCGATGTTTCTAAGTCTCAATCTCGCTCCTTTCCTCTCTGTAAAAAATCAATAAAATATATTAAAAAAAAAAAGATTGGTTAAGGTCCACATAGCATCTCAAAGAGCCATCATTAGGCTGCTTGCAGGGAAGAAGCAAGGATGCAACATTTGAGGGAGAAATTAAGGGAGAGAGGGATCTAGACAGACACACACACACACACACACACACACACACACACACACGCAGAGGCCAGTTTGAGGCATGCGTTGATTTCCATTAAGAGCACAAGAACATGCTTTTCTTTCTTTTATTTTTGGGAAGGGCTTGTTTCTTGTCATCTGCTCCTGGTGACTTCCATCTCTTGGTTGCCTCTCAGACTTCCAGTGGGTCCACTCATCCTGCACCAGGCATCCTTTGAATAAGGAGTGAAAAGTGGTTTGAGAAATAGGAACTGGCCAAGTTATTCCAAGGTCGATGGTGCTCAGTAAGAGTGAGAATGGGGCCAAAACCGGTTTGGCTCAGTGGATAGAGCGTTGGCCTGCGGACTGAAAGGTCCCGGGTTCGATTCCGGTCAAGGGCATGTGCCTGGGTTGCGGGCACATCCCCAGTAGGAGGTGTGCAGGAGGCAGCTGATCGATGTTTCTCTCTCATCGATGTTTCCAACTCTCTATCTCTCTCCCTTCCTCTCTGTAAAAAATCAATAAAATATATTTTTAAAAAAAGAGTGAGAATGGGACTAAAACAGATCCAGAATGGGGACTTCATTTTGTGCATGGCCAACAAAATGGAGAGGCCAGTAAAAGGAATTGCTATTCATTGGGAACTGGTTGCATTGCTTGGTGATTAGAACAGAATTATTATTTTTTTCTTCCCTCCCAAGGCTCCTCTCTCTGCTCAGCCCAGCTTGCAGGAATTGCCCTGTTACCATGGTCGGAAAACGGTGGCTCACGAGCCACATGCAGCTCTTTGGTCCCTTGGGTGTGGCTCTTCCTAAGCCTTAGGAGTACCCTAATTAAGTTAATAACAATGTACCTACCTATATAGTTTAAGTTTAAAAAATTTGGCTCTCAAAATAAATTTCAATCGTTGTACTGTTGATATTTGGCTCTGTTGACTAATGAGTTTGCTGGCCACTGCCTAGCCTATTTTGGCCATCAGAGCTTTGAGCTCAGCCTTAGAAAAGACAAGAGAGGGTTGAATTGTGCAGAGATATGAGCCCTCCATGAATGACCGCAGCCCTAACATAAACTTAAATTATCCCGTCCATTCTCACTCAGCTTTTTTGAGCCTGGCTGATTTTCCCAGTTCTGTGCTCAGTGGCTAAAGGAAGATGGGAGCTGATGGTGCAGTACTCGACATCTCAGAGCTGTGGGTAAACATCTGCAGGAGAGATGAGCTGAGTGATGAATGTTCATGGACGCAGGGTGTTTAACTGAATGGCATTTTCTTTTCAAGAGTCATTAAGAGAAAACGGGGGAAAGTGCTCTGCCTTCTGAGTGAGTAACTAGGCCTCAAATCAGTGGAGCATGATCAAGGATGCTGGAGTTTTCTTCCCTTCTGTCCTGCAGAGCAACTGTTTGACAATGTTTCTGGCTCACTGGGTTTTCAAACATATTTAGCTGGGAACCTATTTTATAAATGCCACCTTTTGTGAGATCTCCCTTACTCTATCCTTCCAAAAAAGATTGAAACTGCATTTCATTGAACTAATTGATATGTTCAGATTAACATGTACTTATAAAATCCGTAACTTCAGCCACAAGGTTATTTTGATGAACACAAATTTGAAAACAGGTGTTATGGATGACGAATACTGCTTTTAGAAATATGTTTGCTGCCAGGGTTGTTTATGCTAGTTTAGTTTTTCAGAAATGAGAATACACTGGCTCCCATAGTTAAGTAGTTTTACATTTAAAACAACTTTCAACAGCTCACATCTCAATCTCAAGATAGCTTTTGGTTTTCCTACTGGTGTTCTTTCCAGTTGAATCCATTGAATGGATTGAATTGCAACCATCATTTGATCCTTTATTTGTATTTCTCAATAGATGGGATCCTAATTTAAAGTAAGAAAAATAGGTTTTTCAGTACATTTAAATTTTTATTTGTTAGGTAAAAAGATGCTTATTTATATTATGGGGTTGTGATATTTTCAATCATATTTTTTAAAATCTTGTACATTGTTGTACTTTTCTCAGTGACTCAATTAACATTTCACTGAGGGTTATAGTGCAGTGGAATGGCACATTTTAATGGCTAGAATTTGGGATCTGGAAGAAACACCCAAGAAAGCATCAGAGTTAATATTCTCCCATGGACATTTATTTATTTAAATATTTAATAGCATGTCTCCAGGAGATGGTTATATTGATTGATTGATAGATCGATAGGTAAGCACATATAGACTTTAGCTTTACATAAACTTACATGTTCTTATATTGTTACCCCATTAGGTAAATGCAAGGTGCAAATATTTTATTGCTGGAGCTAGTTACCTTTTGTAGAACAACTTTTTATAGTAATGAGTGGGCCCCGCGATACAGCCCTAAGCTGATTTCTGTCAGAATGTCTGCCCACCTCACATTGAATGATGTATTCAGCAAATAGTGGGACAAAGGTCACATGGCATGTTACACTTTTGTTTAAAAATAACCTAGGTTCTTTGTGCTCAGGTTTAAAATCTGTGGTGTTTAGTGAAGCAGAGACAATAGTGGAAACTCCTGGTTGAATTCTGGGTAGGTGCTGATGAGTTCTCTGTGCAGAATGCAGCCCGGATTTGTAGAGATAATTATCCCAGCTCCTGTATAGCAACTCCAGCATATATACAATTCAGGTACTGTGGCATTTTCAGGAAAGTTATGCTGTGTTTTGTTAAATTCTCCTAGGTTTTTGCAGCTGTAGAAATGGGGACTCATTAGCTACAGTTTCTGCTTCAGCAGGTGGGTTGGAAGGAGTTACATACTGGGAGACAGACAGCCTCAAAGAGGGACTGTCAGAGCCTCCTGCATTAGTCACAGGTAGGCGCTCTCCCAGGGCCTGGGTCCCACAGAGTAATTAAAGGAGACTGGGAAGATGCACTCACTCCCTAATTACTTTTTAGTTCCTAGATAGTCTGACCTTACTAATTTAGAATTGTTGGGAGAGATATGAGTTTGGCTTAATGAGAAGCATAAAAAATGTAACATTTTAAATTGAAACATGGCTTTATTACTTGGGGCTATATTCAAAACCATCCACTAATAGCTTAACACCTTTTGTGGCGATGCCTCTGGGGCTGCTTTAATAATGAGAAGATGATTTTTTAATTCTCTCGGGGCTGTGCTTTCCCCCGATTTGGCAGACAACTCCAGTGGTCTGTGCTGTGTTCGTTGGCTGTGTAACATTTCACAGAATTTTATATACCTTAGGAATTTTTCCTTCAAATTTTTTGACACATCGAAAAAATTTTATTATTTCCCAGCTCAAATCTCAATTATAACCAATGGGTTAGTTACGCTTTGGCATGAATCCTTTTAGAGGTAAGTTTAACTGCCTTCACTAGAGCACCCAGTAGGAGCTCAATAAATAGTTGCTGAACTGACATGAAGAAAACCCCTGATATAAAGAGCCTAATTCTGTCTCTTACACTGTTTCACTCGTTTTCATTTCTATTGCTGCAATCCTAGGTGGAAACTCCATGGCTTTGCTTTTGTTGTTGTTTTCCATTGATTTTTATAGAGAGTGGAAGGAAGGGAAGGAGGGGGGAAGAGAGAGAGAAACATCAATGTGAGAGAGAAGCATCAATTGATCGCTTCCTGCATGCGCCAGGGATCAAACCGGCAACCCAGGAATGTGCCCTTGACTGGGAAATGAACGCACAACCCTATGGTGTGCCTTCTGATACTCTTAACCACTGAGCGACACCAATCAGGACTAGGGCTTTGCTTTTCATTAGACTATGAAATGCCTTCTTCTGGACTTCCCATCAACAGACTTGTCCCTACTATGTTCTGCATATGACTTTGGCATCATTACGCTGAAATGTGCCATATATTCTTAACCAGACCAGTTCCATCTCACTGCTCATTGCCTGAAGACAACAATGGAACTTCGTTTTAGCTACCTCCACATCTGGTCATCCAGACACACACACCTCTAACAGAGCCAACTCTGTTAGCCAACTCTTACTCAACTTGAATTCCAGACACACCCAGACTTTTGAAATTTACTACCTACACCTTGCTTCTTCCTGCGTCTCTGCTTCTGTTTATGCTGAACCTCAGCCTAGGACTCCATTACACATTAACTTTAAGGAACGACTATGTTCAGGACATTATTATATTGGAGACATCCCGTTCCCCCCTGCAGAAGTCACATCTGAGCACAGTCCTGGGCTGGACAGGGAAGGCCTGGTGAAGGAGAGGGAGTCGAAGCCATGGCTGCCTGAGCTAAGGGGAATGCCTCAGAAGTCTCGGGAGCTGAGATGCTGTTGGAAGGAGCCCAGCTTCTGCTGCTGCAAATGAATGTTCATCTTAGAAGTCAACTCAGGGATTTCTCTCTGACAAAGTGAAGAGGTGGGAGGAAAAATATGTACCCCGAACTCCGGGTCCTGTGTCAGCGGTGTAATGGAAGGCCGGTGACTAAACACATTTTCTTAAATGAAACAAATGGGGCAATCCATGGCAGTAGAGGCAATGCATTTTCACCTTCTGATGTGGCTCTGACGAGCTGCAGTTAATGAAACAGGACCCAGCAGAGTGATCATAGTAGAAGATGGGAGATGGGATTTCATCTGAAATATAGACCCCAGTGCCTAGAAATCAGATCTTAGAGGATAAGTTAGTTTGTTAATGGGTGTGCGTGTATCATTGTGTGAGTTTGGTGGTATTGTTGTGTATTTGTGTGTGTGTTTGATGGAAAATGTATGTGTGTATGTGTATTTTATGGGATGTGTGTGTGTGTGTTTGGCATTATGTGTGTGTATCAGTGCCTGTGTGTGGGTGATGTCTATATGATTGGAAGTATGCGTGCTTATGCCTGGAAATGTCTGTGTGTATAAGGGGATGTGTGTGTGTGTGTGTTTGTCAGGGTGTGTACTTGATGGGCGTATGTGTGTTTGGCAGTGTATATGTGAAAGTCTGTGTATGTGTGTGTGTTCGATGAGATGTGTGTATACGTGCATATTTACTGCTCTGAAGGTACTGGATATACAAGTGTGTTTCCGTTAAGCCTGAATAGTGTACATCTAAAGCTGTCAGTTGATGCAGGCTCTTGGGAAGGCGTCTGAGGGCCTGCCTTCATTTGACCCAATGGAGAACTTTAGAAGTCTTGTGACCAGTTATTTCTTAGGATTTTACTTAGAGTCATTCCCTGCCCAGCTCAGATCCGGCGATTATTCAGCACGGAGGTTCAATAGTCAGTGACAAATGGGAGGCCTGAGAAACAAGACAGGGAGCTGCTTTTTAATTGCTCGTTTATTGTCGCTACTGTCTGATTCCACTCTAGAGCCTGTTGCTTTACGAACCGCAGGAATTAATTTTTGTGGAGCCCAAAACTTCAGGAGTTCCATGTATCAGAGAGGTTATTTTTAGAAGAGAAGAAACCGCTCATTGTTAAAATGAGGTAATGGTATGTGTGTGGGGGAGGGAGTTTGGAAGCATTTAGTGCTAATGAATAATTCAATTTGATCTACTGGAGAAATGAAAGGCGATGGCGGGCTGCCCTTCCCTTAATGTAAAAAAGATAATGGCCGTTTCGCTTTAACGGTGTATCTGAGAGGATCTAATACAGCGTATTTTTATTTCAGGTCAATTCATCAGCCTTTAAAGGTAGTTTAAGATTGGCTGTCATATTAAAGTGCACTTTTACACATAAAAGGAGTCTGAGATGAAATTGTGCTCAATTGCTCCTTCACCCCACGCCTACCCAGGTCCCCTCGCAAAAAAACCCAAAATGTGTCTCTTAATTGATCATTAAAGATGTGAAAGAAGCCAGAGGTTGGGAATCCTGATGACAAGACAGGATGACTTGAGTGACACCAGTAGTTTAGGTAACCAAGCCGGCCTTATTAGTGCGGTCGTGTTGACCCAGCACCACCAGTGTGGGCTTTCAGAAGCTAAGGTGCTTCTCATAGCTGAGACTTTGCACAGAAAAGTCTACACCCCTGGATTCAGGCATATGTTAATAAAAGGGCTAACATGTCATGGAAAGGCAGTGGGTATGAATGTGTGTGTTAGGGTGTGATTATGACATATGAGTTCTTTATTTTTTAAATGATTTTTTTTTTAGAGAGGAAGAAGAGAGAGGGAGAAGGAGGGAGTGAGGGAGGAGGGGAATGAGGGAGTAAGGGAGACAGGGAGAGAGGATGAGAGGGAGAAAGATTTGTTGTTCAACCCATTTATACATTCATTGGTTGATTCTTGTATGTGCCCTGACTGGGGATCAAACACGCAACCTTGGCGTATCAGGACAATGCTCTAACCAACTGAGCTATCCGGCCTGGGCAACATTGGAGTTCTTATAACATCATTGATATAAGACAGTTTTATACCTTAGGCTTCTCTTCTTTTGTTTGTGAGGCTATTCATCCGTTGCATTTAAGTGACAGCTCCTCCTAGATTAAAAACAGTAATGAAAGTCTCAGCCAGATCTCTGAGAAGTGACAGAATGATTGGTTGCCAAGGCTAAGTTCTCTCTCTTTCCTCTCCCCACCCTGCAGCTGTGAAGGGGGGCATCATGGGAGGCCCTGGAGAAAGAGTGCTCTTAAGTGGTGGAGGGCAGGACAGCTTGGGATTTATGTATAGTTTTTTCTTTTTTACTGCAGAAATGGCAAAGTCATATTCTCACACTTTACACCACAGTGTACATGTCGGCATTTGGGAGGAACCTTCATGGTACAATAACATTTATTTGTTGGACATCTGACATCCTTTGCGAGGTTTCCTAAATAGGACATGTCTTAGTTATCTTTTTTTTTTTTCTTCAGGCAACTTGGAACACGCCCTCTGCTTGTAGGAGTGTAAAGTGCTGGGGAATGCGATGAGTCGGGGGGACTGTTATTTTGCTGGGGGCTGAGTTGGGGGGTTGTTTTGCAGCAGCATATTCATCATAGCACAGTCCAGCCACAGTCAAAGGGAAAGGCCATGGGTCCGATTCACGGGGTCAGTGCCAGCAGTGAGGTGCGAGGAGCCTGGCACAGCTGCAGGCATGGGCCATGGGTCAGAGCCCAGCAGCATCCACAGCAGGAACGGGACCAGGGAGCAGGGGGTGGGCACACAGTGACGAGCTTCGGATGAAGACTGAGAACAAGGTGAAGGCTGAGTTGAACAACCATTTACCACGTGCCTACTGTGTGCCAGTCACACAAAAATAAAGAGAAATAATGCAGAGCTCTTGCCCTCAGGGTAGTTAGAACTACTGGGGCAAAGAATGTCAGACGCTCTTTGTGGTACCAGCTTTGTGGTGGCTACCCTAGACCCAGCAGTTTGAAGACACTGGGCTATTCTGGTGCAGTTTTATAGAGAAAGAAGGGATGTAAAAACATGGTCATGCAATCCTCCTACTCTTTCCTTTTTCTTAAATGAAAGGAAAATCCAAGGAAAAAATAGCCATGGAAACGGAGTCCCATATGCTTCTCTTGTGATGTTAAACATGTTTCCTTTCATTTTTAGAAAACATCATGGACATTCCTTTATAACTGCCATATGGGCACTGGGCAAGGTTCCCTGAGTGTTAGAGATACTGAGTTTAAGTTCCTTACAAATTTGGCGTTACCATTTTCCCAAAGATTCTCTGCACTAATCAATCATATTATGTTGGTGACAGGCCCTGATCACATCACAGGGAATGATCCCTTCGTTGCTTCTTTGCTGTTACAGCATTGGGACCTCTCATTTGCTGATAAGAAAGTTGTAACCCTGAAAACAATATGCTTCCGGTTTGTTAGTGCTAAGAAAGGTGGGTGGTGGTTGGGGTAATGCCTGTGAGGAAGGTAGGCATGAGATTGGCTGAGGAATTCGGATTTCTAAGGATCCTGGATTTCCAGTTTTAGCGCAAATACTTTACTGTTTTAGGGAAAAAAAGCTGGGCCTCAATGGCAAACTAAACATTGTCTATAGCACACCCTTCTGGTAGCCATCTCATTCTGAGTTTATGCCAGCTATTTTACAATTCTTTAGGTTGCAGGTAAATGATAGCAATGAGAAACAATTTGTGTCTACAGACAAGCAAATTCTGTTCCTACCTGTAGAGCAGTGGTTCTCAACCTTCCTAATGCCGAGACCCTTTAATACAGTTCCTCATGTTGTGGTGACCCCCAACCATAAAATTACTTTCGTTGCTACTTCATAACTGTAATTTTGCTACTGTTATAAATAGTGATGTAAATATCTGATATGCAGGATGTATTTTCATTGTTACAAATTAAACATAATTAAAGTATAGTGATTAATCATGAAAACAATATGTAATTATATATGTGTTTTCCGATGGTCATAGGCGACCCCTGTGAAAGGGTCATTTGACCCCAAAATGGGTCACGACCCACAGGTTGAGAACCACTGCTGTAGAGGGTCCATTGACTCGCCCGATCCTCTGAAGGTAGTTTTGTCTCCATTTGCACACTCATTTCAGCATTCTTTTAATCCATATAAATTGGCTTTGTTTTGGACTTCTCCTTTGACCACTTACAACATCTGCCAGGTTCCCTCATTATGAGTTGAAAAAAAATCATTAAAATAATTAACCCATGCTGTTTTTATATCTGTATGAGCCATGATTTTACTGGTTTTTGAAAATTACCTTTCAGTGCTGTATCATTATCATCCTTGATGCCGTTGTGAGTACTATTGATGCTCCTGCTATTGTTTGGACCATGAGTGAAGTTTTGGGGACAATTAGTGCCTAATGCCCAGGTTGCCCTAGCTTAGGAAGAGTAATATAATGCTCCAGGAAAGCATCACTTCAGGTAACTTGAATTCTCATGCTTCACCTGACAACGCAAAGGGGAAACTCCAAGCCTGCACCGACTTTTGTCCCCTACTCTTCCCAACCTACAGGGTAACTGGCATAGCTTCCTCTGTGGGAATCCTCCCCAGAACACAGGAACAATACAACGTAATGAATGGATCCCATTCATTTTTCTGCCCACCAAGGCACGTGTGTGACTCCAGATCTTGTTAATCCTCACCCAAGGATATTTTTTCCATTGATTTTTAGATAGAGTGGAAAGGAGGGAGGGAGGACCGCCCCTCTACCCGTCTCTACCCCCCACAGGCTCTCAGACCAGGGCCAGGGATCTAACCTGCAACCCAGGTATGTGCCCTTGACCAAGAATCAAACCTGAGACACTTTGGTGTGTGGGTGATGCTCTACCCACGGTGAGCCACACCGGCCAGGGCTGATTTCACTTTGTAACTCCTAATATCCACCCTCCCACATGTATTGTATCATCCTTCCTGTGATAATTAATAATCATTCTATTGTATCTCCATTTAATCTCATGAGGTAGACTGGTAGGTTCACTTTGCTTTCTGTGCACAAAGGGTGGAGAGGAGGCACATCACATCTTGGGGCCTGCCTCTAGGGTATCTGTCAGCTCTTAGCCAGGTTGCTGTCACTGAGCCATTGCATCTTCATCTCACCCTTGTCCTCAAAAATAGTCAGCACCATATCTGATTGTGATATCCTGACTTGTTCAACCATCACCAGCATTTTCATATTCAGGGAATGTTAAATAGCATGTTTGCCAGGAACATTTAAATTGAATCTGAACTATTACTTTTACTTCAGGGCAAAAACAGCTCAGTCGGCATATAGTTCTGTCCAACATAGTTTTAATCAGCTGCTAAAATCAAAACCACCACTTAAATGGGTAGCATTTTTAAGAAAAATAGTTTCAGTATCTTTTCCCAAAGTGTCTGCTAGCTTAAATATGGCTAAATACCTATAATTGTATCTCTGTAATCTTTATTGGCTATTTATATGATATTATCCTATTTTTATCCCCTGATGGCTTACAATACCATACTGGTAAACAGATACTTGGTTTTATTATTTTTCCTCTAATGCCTATTTTTTAAGACATTCAGCATGTTTCCTAAGGATTTTTGTCTTGCTATGGCCGTAAATAGCTGACTTCAAAAAAATCAGTTCTCTAGGTAGGAGAATTTCAGTATCACATAGGTTCTCTGAAATTCCTTGGGAGTAGGTTTCATTAGAGTTCTAAGAGGGTTATATGAATAGCAAATTGGGTTTACTTTTTTTTTTATCAGGATTATGAATTAAAATATTTTTGTTTCTAATTTTCTCTCTTATATATATTATTTCTCCCTTTTCATATCACATTCATGGGTGATAAAATTTATCAGTACTTTGTTGATTATTAACTTCCTAAAGAGTACTTTTTTCTCATATACACATTCGAATAAAGTGCCGATAGTTTTAGCTATGAACACTGGGAGGTGATACCATGCTGAATTGGTACTTATATTTGTTTCAGAATGAATAAAAATATTTTCTATTTTTTAGCTTTCAGGACATTTTTTAATGCACTTCTCTAGTTGCCAAAGGTTTTAATTCAAAATTCAGCCCTCGTCACTTGCTTTATATCTGTGATAGTCAAACCTTTATTTATTTGAACCTCGAATTTCTAACCTTGAAAAGGAAATGGTAAATAGTAACAGGGATGCTTTGAGGCTTAAACTGTGAGTGTAGTAATCAAAATGACCAGTGGACCCCCATGTAAACTTGGTGTCACCAACCAAAGCAAGTGAGCGAGCAGTCTACTGCCAGAGCCCATGCTTGAAGGCCTTCAAAAAAAAAAAGATGGGTGAGAAGAGGGTTCAGCCCATTGGGAAACTGGGGTGCACAGAACCTGGGCTCAGGATGTAGTATTGAGACCTGACATGAAAGGCCTGTAAGGAATTAACCATTATAGGCTTGGCAGGAAAGTATAGCATAAGGGCTTGCAATGCGCATCATTAGAAACCTCTGTAGTTTTCTCAACTTGGAAGAAGTTACGGTAAATGTTTATTTTTTCACTCCATTGTAATCCTTTTCTACTATGTCTAAAATTGGCCTCTATTTTCCTGGCTTGAGCCCATACAGATGACCACTCCAGTTCCTCGTTATCATGACTAGGAAGGAAGTCTGAGCCCCATGAGTGTTAAGAAGCATAGACGGAAGTAGAAGGAAGCCAGGGGCTCCTTTGTCAATGCCGGGGCTTTTGAGCCCATGCAGACTCTTGTTCTTCGTGGATGTACCAAGAAGCAAATGACTAACAAGCTTCCAACAGCCTGTGCATTGTGATCCTGTGTGGATTGCTCAGTCCTTACCTTTTTATTTCCTGTACTCTCCTCACTCTTAAGTTATTGAGATAGTATTCACGCTGTCACATACGACATTTAATTGCATAAAAAATATTTCATCTCTTTCAGATCTGTCACTGGTACAAGTGGAGATAAAAAGGCCCAAAAGAGTAATTTACTTTTACCATCAGAATCAGATTCCAAATGTAGAAATTAATGACGTTTGCATAGCTTTGAGATGAAACTGCAGAGGAAAATGCAAAGATGACTATATGCAACCTCAACTTCATGCTTTCTTTTCCTGTTCTCCTGTCTTTCTTTCTCTTTGTCTGTTTTCTTTCTCCTCATGTATTCTTTTCCCCTTATCCCTTCTAGTGTTTTCTGTAACATATGAGGGACGTCAAATCCAGCTCTGCCCCCAGGGTGATGATTTTTTTCATCAAAGACAGATAATTATTAGTGATGTGCAAGGATGAAAATCATGGATTCACCTTTCTCTGGATCTGTTGACTTTGTTTCAAAAGGTATAACTACTTTTGTCAGTGACGCTGGCAGGCATACGTTGAGAACTCACACAGAGAAGATCTGTTTAGAGAAAATCAATTTTCAAGTTGGAATTACCCACTCCAATTAAGATCTGTGCCCTTTCAAACCTTTCAGCTCAACTCACCAGTTAAATCCAGCTGGACGCATGTTCTCATTGTTTCAGGTTTGGGTTTCATATATTCGAGGAGTGAAAAGGCCAGGATGAGTGTGTCATCTCCCCATCCAGCCTGTCAAGTGAGAATTATGGAGCCATTTGCCTTCTGCAAGCAGGAACCAGGAGAGCTAAAATAACACTCTGGCTTCTAGAACACATGCTGAGTCGGCATTGGTTTGGGTGGAAAGCTCTCTTATATCCCAAGGGCCTTACATGTCGAATATAAAATGTAAGTCAAAGGCAATGGGACATAAAGTTCTGTGCTGTGGCTGGTGTTTGACAAATGGCTGAACATAAGCATAAGGCAGATTAGTTGGGCTCATGGAATGCTGAACAGGTGAAGAGGTGACAGCTTTTTTTCGGCATGATGGAGAATAACTGAGCTCAGTGATCAGTGGCTATGGATGAGACTCTATTTAAGAAAGCTTATTTTGCCAACACTTCTAACTATGAAAAGCATAAATTAAAAGGTCATTATTCACTTTGCAAAAGGGTAATTCACCTCCATTAAGAGAAGTGTCTAAGAATATCTTTAAATTATATGTTCTTTTAATGGACTTATAATTATTTTTGTATTTTAATTGGTTGTATTTGTTTGCCTACTTTATGTTAGCATCTGATTTACTTTCAGCCTTTAAAATGTAGGCATATTGTATTAACTGTATGTGTGCATGAAAAATGAATAAGATAGAAGTAGAAATGGCAAATGAAGGCTTAGGCTCTCTCCAGTCTCCTTAAATTTTACTACTCTTCATTGCAATCATTTGGTCCCCATTTGCCTGTGTACTTTGTACTGTCATACACCATGACATCAGTAGCAATATTCATTCTGAAGAAAGAGCAGTTGGAAATTTGAAGTATCCTTCCAGAGCTGTATAGTATGTGAAGGATTTGAATTTTCAGAGTAGGATAAAAGCTTCCTTGACAAGATAAGATGTGTTAGGTTTGAAGGGACCTAAAGAGACTATCTCCTCTACTTACTTCTGAGCAGATAATGTTAGAAAGGAAGCTAGAGCCCTAACCGGTTTGGCTCAGTGGATAGAGCGTCGGCCTGTGGACTGAAAGGTCCCCTGTTTGATTCTGGTCAAGGGCATGTACCTTGGTTGCGGGCACATCACCAGTTGGGAGTGTACAGAAGGCAGCTGATCGATGTTTCTCTCTCATCGATGTTTCTAACTGTCTATCCCTCACCCTTACTCTCTGTAAAGACATCAATAAAATATATTTTTTAAAAAGGAAGCTACATACTATTTCAGAGGTATCTTCACGGCAAGAGAATTTTTAACAAAGTGACCCTTTTTGTGTCTATTCAATACATGACCCTTACTATTAACAGCAACATGGATGAAGCTGAATTAAGGAAGTAGGTGCACATAAAGAAAAGCTGTGCTTTAGGATGGATTGTATCAATGAAGGCGTACCCAGGACCAATTGCTTCAACTTGGAAGTTCATGTGATAAGGGAGAGAGAACAGTGATGGGGGATCTTGGGAAAAGGCTCTGCTGGGAAACTGAATTATGAGCTTTAAGTTATCAGCAGTG
>NW_006383012.1:676612-689599 GCF_000327345.1 Myotis davidii | reverse complement strand
GCTGAACGGGGACAAGGAATAGACCAGGCTTGAAGATGGATGGTAGAGAGGAGGAGTGCAAGAGCGTTTGCTCCCATACATCCAGGTTACTGCTCACTATTAGTGAACTTGACAGAATGAGGATACTGCCAAGGGAGATGGAGAGCCCGAAGGGGAGTTTCAGGGAAGACACTGGCAGTATTCTAACATCATTTCAATTAGAGGAAAGAGCCCCTCCAAGGGACATTTGATCCTTGTCTCATCAGTACAATATCGTGTTTTATAGAACCGTCTCCTCCACTTTGCTCCGTATACTATAGTTTTACTTGAACGGACTTCTGGCTGTTTCCCCTGGGAAGTTATTACAAAGTCTAAAGATATTTCTGTGCACAATTGTTTTTAAAAAGGCTCATTTCAAGACCTGAATTTATTTATTGTAGGGCATTGCAAGCGTTTAAACTGCTATATGGGTGTTAAATATTAATGCGTTTTTCCTACTCTGCTGATTCCCAGGCATCATACAAGTGCATAATTCTGGAAAAGCAGGCAAAAGATGCCTAGGAGCTGCCCTACTTTACTCTTAAAAGGCTGCCCTCTTGCAGAGAAGTCTAAAAAAATTAAAGTGATTAGCAACTTTTCAACACAGTGGCTCCCTAGAAATGGGTTTCTCTCTAGCAGTAGACAGAGATTTTCCTGGATTCTGAGAAGTCCAGCTGAGGGATTGGCATAATTCTCAACCCTCTAGCTCCAAGCTTTACTAAGCAGCCTTACCTTAGCCAATGGAAAGCAGAGATAACATATTTTTCATCCACCACCCTCCTTGTCATCTGAGATATGGGTAATGACCGCCCTCTGTTACCTCTCTGAAAAAAAAAATTAAACCATCAGATTTTTAGATCTTGGGAATATGTAGGTGGATCCCTTTCTTTTTTAAAAAAAGTTGGTGTGTGGTTTTTGTTTGTTTGTTTGTTTGTTTTTCCTAGTCTGTCTCAGTGGATAGAGTGTCAGCCTGTGGACTGAAGGGGCCCCCGGTTCAATTCCTGGTCAGCACACCTGCCTGGGTTGGGGGCTTGATCCCCAGTGCGGAGTGTGCAGAAGGCAGCCAATCAGTAATTCTCTCTCATCATTGATATTTCTCTCTCTCTCTCTCCCTCTCCCTTCCTTTCTGAAATAAAAATATATATTAAAAATGTTTTTATTTATTTCAGAGAGAGGAAAAGAGAGGGAGAGAGAGATTGAAACATCAGTGATGAAGAGAATCATCGATTGGCTGCCTCCTGAGTGCCTCATACTGGGGATTGAGCCCACAACTTGGGCATGTGTCCTGCCTGGGAATAGAACCGTGACTTCCTGGTTCACATGTCGACGCTGAACCACTGAACCACATCAGCCGGGCTAGTTGAATCCTTTTCCCCGTGTTCATGTGTGTATGGCGAGACCCCTGTTTTGTAGGATAAACATGTTTTACAATGTTAACATGTGAGAGAGAGGTCCACCCTACTTTTCCCGTTACTTGTTTTCCTCACTAGAAGTCCAATGCGCTATCCATTGCGCCACAGAGCCCGCTCCCATTACTTCTTTTGATGACTTAATTGTACATGATCCAACACTCACTGGGCATGGAAAGAAATGGCAGATTGGTAGCTTCTATTCTTCTGTAATATGGCGAGGGAAAAGGAGGATAAGTCTGGTGAAATGGCCTCACTCTAAAGGTGTCAGTATATTTTCGTTTTATCTCTTTGTTGAAGTTGGCCCTGAAGGAATTAACCTTGAAAAAAATCAGAAAAAAATTAAAAGCATTATAGACTATAGGTAGACAAAGTGATTTTTGTACTAATAAACACTTTCCAAAGATTGTTTAAAATAGAGTTTAAGTCCTAACCCAAGCATGTCAAACTTAAAACACGGGCCGAATAAATGAGGCATGTGGCCCACAGGCCATGAGTTTGACATGCTTGCCCTAGATTATTTGGCTCAGTGGACAGAGTGTTGGCCTAAAGACCAAAGGGTCCAGGATTCAAACCTTGGTTGCAGGCTGCTCCCTTGCCTGGGCCCTGGTCAAGGCATGTGCAGGAGGCAACCAATCAATGTGTTTTCTCACATTAAAGTTTCTCTCTGTCTTTCCTTCTCTCTAAAAATCAATGAAAAAATATTGTCAGGTGAGGATTAACAACAAAGAAAATACAGTTGAAAAAGTACACAGCATGTGTGAAAGGCAGCTTTTCATTTTGTTGTTTTTAAGTATAAGCTCTGGGTGTTAGAGGACTAGCTGGTATGGGACTCGCCCTTCTATAGATAATAGTTATAAACCCAGAAGGGGCAAAAAAACTACTTGCAGACATTGGAGAGGGATCAAATCAGGCAGAGACTGAGGGGATTTAACTCATGAGCGAAAGGAACTGCTCTGGGTGAGATGGATGTTTTATGCAGGTTTTCCCCTGGGGCACCCTCCCATCCCTATGCACAGGGTGGCGGACCTCTGGGAGGCTGCTATGTTTAAGCTGTGAGTGGGTGGAAACTGGAGTGTCCAGAGAAGCTAGTGGTTTTGGAGGTATCTCAGAAATGAAGAAGCCACAGAGCGGGAGGGTCAAAATGTGTAGCAAATACTTGCTCACCCCCAAATTCTGAGGAGCCAGCAGACAGAAACAGCTTTGAAACTAAAAGGGTTCGAGCAGGGTTTTAGCTGCTTCTTACTGCAAGGAGAATAGAGGTTAGAGTTTGAATTCTGCCCAAAACAAGAAAAGCTTAGTGGCCGACTGACTTGGCTCAATGGTTGAGTGTTAACCTAGGAACCAAGGAGGTCGTGGTTCCTGGTCAGGTCATATGCCCTGGTTGTGGGCTTGATCCCCAGTGGAGGGCATGCAGGAGGCAACCTATCAATGATTCTCTCTCATCATTGATGTTTCCCTCTTTCTTTTCCTCCCTCCCTCCCTCTCCTTTTCCTTCTGAAATCAATACCAAAAAAAATTTTTTTAAAGAAAGGCTTAGTAAATATCTGAGCCTTCCATTGAAACATAGAAGGGGCACGCCATAAGAATAAAGAGTATGTACTAGAACTAAGGAATTTTCCCTAAGTGAAAATCCAAACTGTCACCCAGATAAAGTGTAAAGCTAAAGTTCCATGAGGTCAAGGTGGTGACACAATTTTTTAACAGCCTATTAAGAGAAAAAAATCTAAATGAGAAGCTAACATAATCCCATTCTCTGCAACATACCTGCAATGGTCAATGAGCAATAAAGGATTACTAGTAATACAAGGAAAGAGAAAAATATGTTTCACTCAGAAGGGGAAAAACCCCCACAAAAAAACTTCTTGAAGACATTGGAGAGGGATCAACAACAGGCAAAAACCAAAGGGGATTTAACTCACCTGTGGTCAAGGGAAAAAGTTTCCAAGAGAGACCAGCCTGAGAATGGCCTAGATGTTAGCATTGATAATAAAGACTATAAGGTATTGGTTACAAATGTGTTAAAGGAAAAGGTGGTTATATTGAGAGACTAGATGGGGATCTCATAAGAGAAATGGGACCTATCAAAGAAAGAGTGAAATGGAAATTCTAGAAGTGAAAAAATACTCTATGAAATGAAAATATTTATTAGATGAGGAGACTGGGCAGAGTAATAAACTTGAAGATAGGTCAATAAAAATTACCCAATCTGAGGAATACAGAGAAAAATATCTCTCCCTTCACAACATAAAATAAAATAATATAAGGTAGCTATGTAGTGACTTGTAAGAAAATCTCAAGCAATTTAAAATCTGTGTACATAGAGAATCAGAAAGAGGAGAGAGAGAGAGACATGGGGTAAAAACAAATCTATCCATTTATCTATTCTCAACTTTCTGACATACTATTTTAAAAATTTAAATATCTAAGAAGCTCAGCATACCCCAAGTAGAATAGATGCAAAGAAAACCACACTTTGCATATTATAGTCAAGCTGCTAAAAAACAACATTGTGCTTCAAAATTCATTTTAGACAAGGCTGTGGTCTCATATGTAGTTGATTCTAAGGCGCACACACACACACACACACACACACACACACACACACAAAATAAAAACCTAAATTGTTACATCACAGTCAGCAGTAGAATCCAAGGGTATAGATGGAACATGCTAGATCTATGAACAAACAGACCAGGATTTGAATTCTTACTCTGATGCTTAATGACTGAGCCCTTGGAGAAAGGGGCGCTCTGTGCCACATTTCATCGTCTGTGAGATTGCCAGTAACCATAGGTACCCCATGGGGCTGTTGTGAAGGCTGAATGAGATAAGGGTACATGCACAGACTTAATGTAATGCCACATAGGAGGCATTATGCTCACTTCCTTCCTCCTTTCCTTTCTTCTTTCCGGGCGCTTAGCGCGCCTTTGAATATAAATGATTCTGGTGATTCTGTGATAGAAGACATGAGGTATGTTTTATGAGAGAAAAATCCACTTTCTAATTCGAAGTCAAAGGCCCCTGGTAATTTTAACTTGATTTCTAAACGAGTTCATATATTGTTTCCACTTGCAAGGATTTGAAGGACATGCCTGGGAAACACAGTACTCTGAAAACGTGCTCATCAGTGTTTTTAAGCAACTTAATAATAGTTCATGTTTGCTAACGTTTTCATGGTATTCGTGTGTCCGTGAGGTTTCAGCATGAAAGCATCTTTGAAATGTGTTGATAAGTGTGTGCTCAGAGAGAGAAAATTCACTGCCATGCCTCGTAGTACCACATGAACGGTGGTGGGAAGGGTAATTCATACAATTAAGGATGGTGAGCATTATTTCATTTCTAAAAAATTAAATTGGTTTTTCTATGCCAAAGGCTTTTCAGGGCAACTTGAGAAATACTTGAGACACTGGTTAGGCCATTTACGTGTTGGTAAATAAGCATGTATCACTGGAAATATTTCTAAATTGGTAAATGAGATCAACTGATAACTCTCCCCTATTAGTTATCTTTCTATCCTCTTCAAGTCTCACCATTTGATTATAAAAATAATGCTTCCATGGGACTCTTTTTCCCACTGAAAGAAGTTTTATGATTCTCTTTTATAACTGATTAAAATGTATCAGCCTGTTTAAGTATGTCATCCCTTATTAACATATGAACACACTCCAGTTCCTCTGTTAGACTAAGTGCATTGGTAATTTCCATTAACCCAGAAATTGGTGAAAGTCATTTGCTCTTACATTTAAAATTTCTTAACTTGCCTTTTAAAAAATAAGTGTTGTCATCTTATTAATTATCACTCTACTTATGCATATCAAGTTCGATGTGACCTTAACAGATTGGACAACCAGAATTATGCCCTTGGTTCCCCTGCGGGAAAATGCCTCCCGATTTCTGTTGGGTGATTAGGCTTCTGTTTTGCTCTTGCTGTTCTGTACCGAGTTCTTTGATTTGAAATTTTGTGGTCAAATCCAACACCAAGAGGGTGATGCGCTCTCTGAATTTTAATGAATGTTTACTGGCGATTACTATTCATAAGAATGGCTATGAATGTGGGCACAATCTGGTTTCAAAGACCATGGCGTGTGTTGCTTATGGGAACTCTAGTAGTGACAAAAGGCAGATAAAATCTTGGGAAGCAGGAATTACTTTTTACTTGAATGACATCACAGAAAAAAACAGTGCTGGTTGTGGTGGGGTTCCCATCCTCTCCTGAAAGAGGAGAACCACACTGTCTTGGTTCTCAGACTTCTATACATTGGATTGTCCACTGTCCATAACTTAGAAAATAATATCAGAAAGTAATATAAGAAAAGAATATCACAGTTGCCAAGATGAATGTTTGAAAGTTAGCACTAGTTTGAATGTTCTTTTTGAGCAGCTTTGGTATTTCATTAATGAGATGGCCAGTTAAAATACCCCTATGCCAGGAAGTTAGGGAAACATGATATAAGACAAATATCATAAGGTCTCTGAGATCAAAGAGCTTTCAGAACTAATGAAATGCTCTTTATTTGGTTATTTCCTATCCTTTAAAAAAATAACACCAGGGAGATCAACATATGAATGGGTGAATTTTACCCAAACTCTGATAATATTTCAATAATATTAAATGCATGCCTAGTAAGCCGGGATCAGCCAGCAGAGCTTGGTCTTTTCTAGGATGATTAATTGCCCTGGTTGCAGTGATTCTGATCCCTTTAAGGAACTGAGAGCAAAATCAAACCCATAAAGAAAGAGAAGGTGCCCTGACTGGTGTTGCTCAGTGGCTAGAGCACAGGCCCATGCACCAAAAGGTTGTGGGTTCGATTCCTGGTCCAGTGCATGTACCTAGGTTGCAGGTTTGATCCCTGGTCTGGTTAGGGCTCCTGTGGGAGGCAACTGATCGATGTCTCTCTCTCACATCAATATCTCTCTCTCTCTCTCTCTCTCTCTCTCTCTCTCTCCCAACCTTCCCCCTCCTTCCCTTACACTCTCTCTCTCTCTCTCAAAAAAAAATCAATGGAAAAAATATCCTGGGGTAAGGATTAACCAAATAAATAAATAAATAAATAAATAGAATGAATGAATGAATGAAAAGAAAAGAAAGAAAAGGCAACAGATAGCAGAGAGTTTGTCTTACCAATTGATTGCTTGCAAAGATATTTTTCTTAACTGTTGAATTCAGATAAATTTCAGGAAATGATAATAATTTGATGAAAGAGAAGTTTTCCCCTACTATCCCCCTAAAGTCTAGTTTGCTCATCTTTGAAACTGGACACAGTCCTCTGTTACATTTCCTCATTTCACAGGCTAACATAGCACTGTGAAATTGTAACCTTAGATGTCTTAGCTACTGCACAGTATGTTGAAGAAGCATGATCCTTACTTTGGCAGGCAGAGCCTAATTTTGTTAGCAAGTCTTTTATATCAATATTTATTTAGTTCTAGTTATATACCTCCTAGAGGCCCAAGGCACGAAATTTGTGCAGTGGTGAGGTGGTATCTCTCAGCCCAGCCTGCGCCCTCTCACAGTCCAGGACCCCTTGGGGGATGTCCGCCTGCCAGCTCAGGCCTGATTCCCCTGAGGAAATACCGTAAGCTCAGGCCTGATTCCCCTAAGCTGGCAGTCAGACATCTCTCTCATAGTCTGGGCCTCTTGCAGCCTCAGACCCTTGCTCCTTACTGCCCTCCTGCAGTAAAGGCTGGAGAGGCTCCTTGCTGGCAAGCACAGCATTGGTGGTGGAAACCGCTCCAGCCTCTGAGGCAGTGCTAAGGAGCAGCAAGGCCAGCTTCTGGCTGAGCAGCACTCCTCCTGTAGGAGCGCACTGACCACCAGGGGGCAGCTCCTGTGTTGAGCATCTGCCCCCTGGTGGTCAGTGCACATCATAGAGACCAGTTGTTCCACAGTTTGGTCAATTTGCATATTAGGATTTTATTTTATAGGATATCCCCCAAACATATGTATGCATATTAATATGCTATGTTTTTATATATTAATGTTTATGAATATATTAATATTATTCTTATAAGTCAGCACAGTGAGAATTATAGGCATTAAGTCATGGTTGGGCCTAAGATTGTATTTCCCTTGATCAGATTTCAGTGATGGCCTTTCTTGGGTTTAAAGACTGCAATTCAGTCTCTTATAGATAATCTAATCCAAGACTATGTTGTAACTCTCTTAATTATTCCTGATCACTTCCAGGTACCAAAATCTTTACATAAATAATTGCCATGTTTTGGTTAATTTATCGGAGCCTGATTTATGGTGACCTGGGATTTGGAAAAATGGTGGAAACCAATGAGTTTGAATGGGTCTTGCCTTCAGAATATTGGGTGCTTATCACATTTTCAGAGCTTTTCACAAGAGTTCCATGAGAGATGCAAAACTAATGGACATAGAAGAATCAAGTAGTTGGGAGTGAATTTACAGGAGAGAAGGTGACAGGAAGAACAACCAACCAGCCAGCCAGTCTTGTAATGCCCCCTGGTACTGTGATGAGGGGCCCTATCCTACTTGTCTCTCTTTGGATAACATTATTTCTCTGAGCACTGCCATTTTTATATGCCTGAGTCTAAAGTTGGAGACAGGGAAATAATTCTCAAAGATGAAAAATCATTTATTCTTTTGAATCCTCTGAGATTAGAAAGCACCCAAAAGAAGCAGTTACATTGTCTGTCTCTATCCTCTATTTTGAAAAAAAAAAGCACATTGGTCAAATGAGAAAGATCACCTGCCTTTCTATAACCAGAGTTCATTACCCAGAGTTAGATAAATGAGCTTTAGAAGTTTGCCCCAGAATGCTGTAGGGAGCCACTGTTTATTAGAAGTGGTGTGTGTAGTGTCCATAGCTGCCTTCAAGTACTCAAAGAAGTTTATAACCTCCTAAAAACCCAGGTACAAGCTCAGCAATCACAGTTTCGCTGGATTTCAGATTTAACTATTCTCCCAAATAAAGCATGTGGACAGATTCCTGGCAGTGCACAATTGTAGCAAACGCATTCTTACAAACATGTTGAAATCCCTTTAGTTTCCAGTATTTGGTGCATTCCAGGATCATTTGCCTCCTGTTTTATTTATTTCTTTTTTTTCGGTGGGGGGAGTCAGGGGAATGGTCCTAAGCCTCCAGTATACTGACAACACAAACACGTTTTTCAGATCACTGGGATCTTTGAAAATAGACTTTTCAAAAATCTTTCTTCTCTGAACTGTGGTCTTTTGATTGGTTCAAATCCCTTGGAGCTTGTGAAGAAACTACAATGTTCCACTCTGTGTCCTCCCTCCCCGTCCCCCATAAATAAATGAAACCTTTAGTTCAAAGTTCAGGGAATCACTCTTCAATAAAATAAATTACATCTCTTAAGGGAATGAGTGTTGACGGAGGATGAAGAATTTACCTATTAACAGTTGTAATTCTCCATCTTGAATTATTGACAGCACATGACATTATAACCTTGCAAATTGCAATCTATAAACAGGTTAGAAAATAAAACCTATGCATTACAATTGGTCTCATTCAGCATTCAGTTTTTTACAAAAAGCTGTTTTCCCATAGGCTGCAGAACAGAGGGAACGCATGTAACAGGAGAACCGGATGCCATTTAGACAGAGCTTAGCAAGGCTACTCAGAGGCAGAAGTGATGGATGGGGAGTGGCAGCAAACTCCTCCACCAGAGTGAACGTATTAGAAGTTTGCTTGTCATTGATTTACAGTCACCAAGTAGAAAAAACTAATTAGCCAAAGTTGGTTGACTTAGCACTTTTTCTCATCCACTTTTGAAACAGACAGAAGTGAAATAAGCCAGTCAGAGAAAGACAAGTCCCACATGATTTCACTTATACATGGACTTTAATGAACAAATCGAACTACAGAGCAAAATAGAGATAGAAACATCAACAATGAGATAGAATTGTTGATGGGCTGCCTCCTGCACGCCCCACTCTGAGGATCGAGCCTGCAACCTGGGCATATGCCCTGACCAGGAATCAAACCCTGACCTCCTGGTTCATAGGTCGATGCTCAAACACTAAGCCTCGCCAGCCAGGCTAAACTTCTGAATTTTAAATGAGAGCAACTGATCCGCTTTGTTTTTAAACATGTTGAGAGCCAATATTGTGTTAGACCAACAAAATATGATTTGGGAACCCTGTGGTTTGACAGTCATCTGCTTACTGATCAGATTTAAACACAACCCACCCTGCTACATTTTAAAAAAAGACAAGTTTGGATTAAACTATCTCTCAGTTCCCCCAGCACCCAAATTCTCTATAATTCTCTCAAGTTTCTGGCTCCCATGTGAGCATCTTTTCAAATTGTTTCCTTTCAAACTTTTTTTAGGAGAATTTCCCCCAGATATTTAAAATCCTGTTATGTTGACTCTTCCTCTATTATCCTAGTCTTCTTTTCAAAATATTAGTGTGTGTGTGTGTGTGTGTATATATATATAACCCTACCTCACTGGTATAAATCTCCACAATTGTACAACAGCACATTTAAATAGACTCTTAAATGTCTTCTTAACTTTTAGCCACTTATTGCTCTAATGCAGGAGTTGGCCAACTACAACCTGAGGGCCAAGTATGGCCCATCCCTATTTCTGTAATTACAGGTGCCATAGAACACAGCTCACCCATATATAGCTATAGTGTCTGTGGCAGCTCTCATGATACAGCTGTGGAACTGGGTAGTTCTGACACGCCTAAATGGTCTACAAGCCTAAAATATTTACTCTCTTGTCCTTTAGGAATACGTTGGATGATACCGTTTTTTACATAGCTGTGAGATTTCACGTTGCATTTCCAATATTGTATGATCAGCTCTGAGCTCAGAAACCTTTAACTGCTCACCACAAACACTGACTTCTAGAGATTGCTCAGCCTGACATCAGGTACCATCCACAAATGACCCTTGTCTATTTTCCCAGCTGTGCATGCTTAATGTCACTGTGATCTCCGACAAGGGTGGTTTACATGATGAAGCACAAACACACCATGCTCACCCTGAATCTGAACTTCTGATAATGTGCTAGCACCAATCTGCAGTAGATTTGCAGCCCATCATCCTCTGGAGTTTGATGTTTAATGGACATTTATGATTCTAATAAAGCTACTTATTGAGAATCGGCCACGTATCAAGGCTGGCAGTAGGCTTGCACATATGATTTCATTTGTCCTATATGGACTTATATTGTTAAACATGCTTTTCTATTCATTGACCATATACTGGAGTTTCTTTCATGTCCAGCTTGAAAAAAATACATAAAATAATGCCACAATTCGATCACAGTTTAACGGAAAATATAGGTAAACAAGTAATAAAAATGATGTGCTTAGAAATAAAATTCTAAAGAAGCAAAGATGAAGCAAGAAACTCTGCCCAGAGAAGTTAGGATGACTTCATGGAAGAGATGACAGTTGAGCTGGGTATTAGAGATGGAGAGCGCCCCAGAGGCCTGAAAATTCATGGCGGTTCAAAGAATATCAAGGAGCTCAGGATTGGAATATTGCAAGAAGCGGCAACAATTACAACTAGACAGGAGAAGCATGCTATAGAGCAGCGGTTGCCAACCGGTGGTCAGCGGATCCCTGGTGGTCCGTGAGGTCTGAAAGGTTAGTGACCGCTGGTTTAAGGAAACCTTTGGAGCAGCGGTTGCCAACCGGTGGTCCGTGGACCACTGGTGGTCCGTGAGGTCCGAAAGGTTGGCGACCACTGCTATAGAGAATGAACCTTGGGTGTCTTATTGAAGAACAGGGAGTTAATCCTATCTAGGACAGGGAAACCTGAGTGTTTCTAAACAAGTGAGTGACAATTAGATTCTACCTTGATTGTGAATTCCTGGATGGCAGGGATTGCATTTGTGTGTTTGTCTCCCACGGGTCTGCCAGCTCTGCCTTGAACATAGTGAACATTCAATAGAGAGTTGTTCATTGATTAATTTCTTCCTGAGGGTGAAACATTTCGGGCTGGCTGGAAGCCAGCAACATTTGAGTTTTCTCTGAGCTTGATAAAATGCTGACACCAAGATAGTTTTTTTTTTAAGGCAGCAAATATCATGAAGGTGATGAGAAGCATCGAATTCATGACATTTCTCGGTGCCTGTCACCTTCACTCTTGTCGCCAGAAGTGTTTTCAGCTTTCAGCAATTTTTGGCAAAGTTGAAACTATCTAGGAGGGGCTGGAAGTTCATTCTTTCTTAAACCGCTTATGATAGAGTTGGGAAGTACTGGTTCTCTATACTCTTTACGGATGCCATGCCTTTATTTAGTCGTATTTAAGCCAGAGGGAAATGGGATAATTCAGGAACCTTTGATGCAGGTGATAGAATAGGAAGGTTTTTTCTTCCTCCAGATGTTGGACACCAAGCACTCAGCCTGCCGTGTGTAAGTGACAGGAATGACCAGCCTGCTCTCATTGTCACCAGTTTCAGGGAGTGATGCAGGGCTGCAGGCCTCCCAGCTTAGAGCGCCAGACATCAGGCTAGGTCTGAGGCATTGACTTTTAAGAAAGAAGGAAAGACACTTTGAAATTTGTAACCTGAGATAGTGTAGTCCTGTGGGAACTGCTTTGTCTCTTCTCCCAGTAAAAACTAGGATTATGGCCCTAGGCGGTTTGGCTCTGCGGACAGAGCATTGGCCTGTGGGCTGAAGGGTCCTGGGTTTGATTCTGGCCAAAGGCAATGCCCGGGTTTCCCACTTGATCCCCAGTAGGGGGCGAGCAGGAGGCAGCCGATCAATGATTCTTTCTCATCATTGATGTTTCAATCTCTCTCTCCCTCTCCTTTCCTCTCTGAAATCAATAAAAAAAAAAACGCCCCAAACTTAAAAAACAACAATTATGATTATGATTTCATTCTGAGAGCTTCGCCAAACAGGGCCATAGCAGAGTAACACATCCGATCGGACCATAAGGAGAGGACCAGGGTCATTCTGCCTTTTGACCTGGAACACTTTCCCTTGCTGTGGTTCTGATGCACATGGATTGGTAGATAGCAAGGCTGGGAGAGCAGAGCCCCAGCAGCCTTGCCTGCAGACAGAAGCTGGTGGGGTTTCTGGCCTCTAGGGCCAGTTTAGGGCTAGTTTATCCAGGAGGCAGCGTGTGTGGGGCCCTCCAAGGTCATCCTGCCTCTGCTGGTTCCCGAGAGAGAGAGAGACTATCTTTTAAATATGTTTTTATTGATTTTAGGGATATAGGAAGTGAGAGAGAAAGAGAGAAACTTCAATGCGAGAGAAAAACATCAATAAGTTAATAAGTTGACCCTTATACACACCCAACCAGGGATTGAATTCCCATCCTGGGTATATGCCCTGACTGGGAATCAAACCATGATCTCCTGGTTCATAGGTCAATGCTCAATCACTGAGCCACGCTGGCTGGGCTGCTGGTTACCGTTTAAACCTCTTCTCCTGTCTCCCATCGCTCATTACCTTCTCCACCCTCACTGAGTTTTGCCACATCAGCATACCCTCTCCACCCAAAGTCACATGGCCTTCATTCTTGCATTCATTTGTTCCCACAAAGGTATCTGTGATGAATGTTCTTCCCCTTTCTCTAGCCCCTGGACTAAATAAACTGAG
>NW_006383012.1:670661-676545 GCF_000327345.1 Myotis davidii | reverse complement strand
CTACCAGTCACGTGCTTATAGCACTTTGCATGCACTATTGTCTTAATACTTGTCACATTGTAGAAAGTGGTGTGAAGCCCCCAGGATAGTGATCAACTCCCGGAATCATTGTTTTGTTTCAGTTGGTATATCCCAAACTCTTGGGCTCTGTGTTTGGCCCATAATCACTGTAATAATATAATAATAAAGATAACTGCCGAAACCGGTTTGGCTCAGTGGATAGAGCATCGGCCTGTGGACTGAAAGGTCCCAGGTTCGATTCCGGTCAAGGGCATGTACCTGGGTTGCAGGCACATCCCCCAGGTGCAAGAGGCAGCTGATCGATGTTTCTCTCTCATCGATGTTTCTGACTCTCTATGCCTCTCCCTTCCTCTCTGTAAAAAAATCAATAAAATATATTTAAAAAAATAACTATGACCTAATAATAAGTTGTACTGTGCTAGATAAAAATCTGATGCATCAGCACAAGTAGGTGCTCATTTAAACTTCGTGAGTGCAGGGAAGGGTCGCAAGACTGAATCTCACTCAAACCTAGCCTCCTCCAGATCCAATGGAAACCCCATTATGCAAGGACATCACCTTTATCTTCAGTCTGCCTGCCTCCCTTGCCAGGCACTGCCATTCAAAAATTCTGCGGAGTGGTATCTTTTCCTGGAGACAGAGTGCTAAACAATGATTTATTGCTTGAATACACATTGCTTTCATGGAAGTGATTTGTTTAAAACAACAGTACAGCTCTAAATAAATTATTCATTCCATGCTAATTCTTCACTTTTATGTGCTTTAGTAAGCGTCAAAATAAGCAGCCTGTGGGCATTTTATTTTTACCACATTAATCTTGGACAGTTTAAAGAGAGGGGAAAAAGGAGGAAATCTAAAGGAGAGGTTCCGTTTTCAGGAAAACGGATTTCTTTTTTCCCCTACTGCCTCCTGCAGCATCCCTGGAGAGAGTTCCGGCTTCCCCTCCCCCCAACCGCTCCCTGTTACTTACCTAAGCCCCCTGCATGGGCCCAGGGACCCCCCACACACCCACACACCCCTGTTCAACATTGGGAATGTGTGGCTCCTTTTCTTTGCAGGGAGAGAGACTCCTGATGGCCAGTTCCTGTCACAGCGCCAGCAATTCAGTTCTTTCTTGGGAGATTTGCATTTCCTTGGGCATGCAGGGTGCTGGGTTTCTAAATTTCACTGGTGTCTGGATTTAGGATTTAAAGGATTAAAAAGTGAGAGAAGCAGCAGTGCCACACGCATCCATTTTCTAACTGATTTCCCACGTGGAATAGTGATAGCATTCTTTTCCAGCATGTTTATCCTTCCTTAACCTGAGCCCTACTTCCTGTTTTGAGATAGGGGCATTTGAGTGACTTTCAGTGTATGAGTCCTTCATTAGCAGAAAAGCAGATAGATGGTCTTGTAGATTCTTGGGATGTTTCTCTCCTCTGTTCTGAACTTGACCCTTCCATGCTATACACCTGCTGGTGGGCAAGGAGAGGTGGGGTTCTCTGGCCCAGTATTCATGGTGGTCTCAGCTAGGGAGCAGGAAACATGACCTGTCAGATCAGGATGGTGGAAGAGCTAACTCAGCCCACCCTCAAGGCCCCAACTGGAGCTCAGAAACCAAGAAGTTCTAGGCTTAACTATGTGTGACCTGCATCCTGCCCAGCCCACCTCCTTAGCGAGAGTAACACGGACCCTCTCACCAGGATTCTGAAGTGAATTAAATGGTGTGCTGCGTGGAAAGCATCCGACTGGTTGTAAGAGCTTTAAGAGGTCCTATTTACATGCAGCCGGGCCTTGCTCCTTATTCCCACAGCATTTCTTTCTAAAGCGTCCCCTTCTCACCTGTCAGCTACAATGTGTAGTGAGGTGTCTGTTTTCCCTTTTTGCATCCTGGATAGCACTCAGAAAAAAAATATACCGTGGTCAGTTAAATAGATGAAAGATAGATAGATAGATAGATAGAGAGAGAGATAAAGAACAGATGGGCAGACAGAGCCTAGCATCCAGCTAATAGAAAGTGAGAAGTTTAAGTTTTGAAATTCTTTGAAGCTCTTATCTTTCCCTCTCCATAAAGGCCATGTGGCGTTAAGTACCTCAGCTCTGGGTTCAGTTTATTTGGGGTGAAACAGCAGCTTTTCTACTTAAGCACTAGCTGATCTTGGGCAAATTCCTTAAACTGTCCAATCTGCCATCTGGAAAATGATGAAAAATAAAAGAAGAGGAGGAGGGAGGAAGGAAGAAGTGAAGGATTGAAGAAAATAAGCATTAGCTTTATAGGATTGATATATATATATATATAAATTGTTATGCAAAATGCTTAGCCAAGTGACAAAATTTTTAAAAGTGCTTAATTAAGTAAATTGATGATAATAATCCAGTTAGAAAAGGGCATTCTAATTTTATCCCATATAATAGGGAAATGAAAAAAAAAATCAAACAAATTGACTAAGGTCATATAAGGAATGAAAATGGGTTCTGTACCAGTTCCAGGACTCTCAACTTTGAGCTTTAGGCCTCGCCTCTGACTCTATTTGGGTTTGCCCCACTGTAGAGTGGAAGTGATTTTGAAGGTCTCATAAGAAGTGGGTGAAAGACCTGGAATTCAGACTGATTTCAGATCTGTACCCTGATGCACTTGCATTTGTCCAGGGCTGTCCATTTCTAGAAACTCAAAGAAGGGCCAGTGCGTCTCTGCAGTGTCCTGGCCAACCTTCAGGTGCCTCACACGTCTGTGAATGAAAGCAAGCACCTTTGAATGAAAGAACAGAGAAATCAATAAACCTTTGCACTGGGTTGTAGACATGCTTTACATCTACTCAGCCCTCCCCAAGGAGATATAGCATTGGATTTTCTGTACCATTTAAGCCTTCCATTAGCCTAAACAGTCAGGAGGAAATTGAAAGTGTTTGGAAGATCATTCCTAAAACTGGAACTTGATGACATGACAAGGTTCTTGTGTTGAACATATTCAGAGTATTGTGATCCCACTATACTCTAGAGGCGTTCTACCATAATTGCTCAAGTAACGGAACATCTTATTTATGCCTAGCAAAGTGCAAATCCAATATCTCCATACTGAGTCAGACCATCAGCAGATATTGACATCCTCTAGGTCAGCAGGAGCACATTATGTCTAAGTTGACGCGGAGTTGTGAGAGTAACGGGGGCGTTGATATGACGTTGATTTGAATATGAGTACAGGAGCCATATCATACTTGATCTTGTAGGTCACATTATGAAATTTAAATTTTATCTTAAGATCAATAGGAGGCCACAGAAGTGTTTAAAGAGCGGAGAAAATGACATGATTGCTATTTAGTAAAAGATTATAGGGGTAGCAGTGTAGAGGGTAAGTTTAGGGGAAGTAACAGGAGATGCTGACCTTTGTCAGAGGCATTGCATTCTTCTAGGTGAGAGTTGGTGTGAGCCAAAACAGGGTGAGGTTAGAGGGGAGAGGTATGTAGGACTTAGTGATTGATTAGACTTGGGGAGAAAAAAGAGGATAGTTGCAAGGAAGACTCAGCGCTCTAGCTTTAGGGATACAAATAGCATTCACTAAGCCTGGGAACACTGAAGATTGAGTAGTTGAGGTCATCATCATTGAATGGTATTTTAATGGCAAGAGACCTACATACACGTAATATAAGTAACCACAGAGAAGACAGAAGCCCAAAGAGGCACATTGGCTTCCTCAGGGTCTCGGTGTGTTTAGCAGAGGAGCCCAGGCTCAAGTTCATATCTTCTGACTCATAGCCCACGTCTGCTGATATGGATCCCTCCACTTAAGAGGTTTAATAAACAAAATAAACTGATGAACAAAATAGATCCAGAGACATAGAAGCATGGAACAGACTGTTGAATCTCAGAGAAAGGAGGGGGTGGGTAGAGATCAACTAAAGAACCTACTTATATGCATATATGCATAACCCATGGACATAAGCAATAGGATGGTGAAGGGCAGGGGCAGGGGGCTGGAGTGGGCTAGAAGGGGTCATTGGGGGAAAAGGGTACATATGTAATACTTTCAACAGTAAATATTTGAAAAAAAAGATTTGATGAGCTTTTAAAGTGGACTCCCACTTGAAGGTGGAGTTACATTGAAGCTAATGAAGCTAAGATTCAGACAGCTGGGCTGGCCCAGTGGCTGAGTGTAGAACTATGAACCAGGAGGTCCTGGTTTGATTCCCAGTCAGGGCACATGTCCGGATTGCAGACTTGATCCCCAGTGGGGCTGTGCAGGAGGCAGCCAATCAATATTTCTCTCTCATCATTAATGTTTCTATCTCTCCCTCTCTCTTCCTCTCTGAAATCAATAAAAATATTTTTAAATAAAAAAAGATTCAGAGCCTTTATAGGCATGAGCTTCTGTGACTTCTGCGAGTTTGGGGAAGGTATAGATTGTTCCTGGCAGAGAGAGGAAGCCAGGTTGCGATCAGAAAACATTCCTATGTCTTCATTCCTGCCAATCTGCCTGGAGAGATCTCAGAAGAAACATATACCTGCATTTCTGGCACTGGCAATGTATTGTGATCTATTTTCCCAGTCTAATAAATATTCACTTTGAAGCCTCATTTTTTGCATTATTTTTCTTAAAGAGAAGCCCCCAAATTGTATGACTCTCACTCTCTCTAAACCTGGATCTATGTCTGATCCTACTGGTGCAGGCCTCAGTCTGCCTCTTCCAAATCCCCATCACAGAACTGGCCCCATCCAGTGCTCCCTCCTGCACACAGGAACTCCTGCTTCATGTACTAAAATGGCATATGGTGTGCAAAGGTGATTCTTTACTATCTGACGCTTCTTATTCAAGAACTGATTCTTCTAAAAGCATAACCTACATATACCTTGTGTCAAATGAGGTGGTTGGAGTTAAATGGTCTTTCAAGAACTTTTCAGTTTTGCCTTAAGTTTCTTTTAAAAGAATGGTCAAATGCTAAGTTTTGTGTTTTTTTTTTGTTTTTTTTTTAAGCCACGCACCAACCTTCTAGATACCATTGTAAAGGATTAGAATTGGAATCATGTCGAAGCATTTTGGTTCTGTGATTAAATGACAAGGGATATATAAGAATCACTTAATTGTGATAGGTTTTTTCCCCTCTGACAGGAACCATTATTAATTAACTAGAAGCCTGGTGAACAGATTTGTGCACTGGTGGGGTCCCTTGGCCTGGCCTACAGGGATTGGGCCGAAACCTGAGGGGTCCTGTATTGCGAGAGGGCACACACCATGCTAAGAGACCCCACCGGTGCACAATAGAGGCCGAAGAGGGACCGTGGGAGGGCTCAAGGGTGTGTCCAGCCTTTCTCACCCAGTCCTGACTGGCCAGACCCCAGCAGCAAGCTAACCTACTGGTTGGAGCATCTGCCCCCTGGTGGTCAGTGCACGTCATAGTGACTGGTCAAACGGTTGGAGGTACAATTAGCATATTAGGATTTTATATATAGATATGATTTACTTGGGATTTCAAGTAAATTTCACTTTCAAATCAACTTATTTAAGCTTTGAATTTTCTTTCAGGCAAATTGTGTTCCATCAAACCTTAGCACCTACACAAAGGGAAACAAAAGATGCACTAATAGAGGAGTCAATTATTTATTTCTTTTCTTTTTTTTAACATTTCCTACCACTCAGGAGTTTTCTCGTGTTTCGCGCGACATCTGTTAAGGACCCTTCACGAGTGTTCTCGTTTTTCATGCCCGTGGAAAAAGAAGCGAATCTAGATACTTATGTAAATTTTGTTTGGTCCCCCTTCATAGAGGAAAATGTTTTACACAGTACCATACATTAGAAAAATACTAGGAACTTTAATTGTTTAATTGTTTTTGTAAATAAAGATGTTATAATTATTGAAAAACAACACCAAAAGTGCATTATGATGATTTA
>NW_006383012.1:668957-669523 GCF_000327345.1 Myotis davidii | reverse complement strand
TCATACACATGGAAAATGTAGATATTTCCATCCGCAACATGTCCCTGTGTTCGGAAAGGTCTCTCACGACTTGTTCACGCTCTACTCAGAAAGGGTATGGTAACGGCTTTTTAAAATAATGTATCCTCTTATGTTTAAAATGAGGATTTCGCTACCAAAAGTGTGCATCATAGCGACTGGTTGTTCTGCCATTTGGTCAATTTGCATATTAGCCTTTTATCATGTAGGATTTTATCTTGATGCTCTTTTAGAATTATATTGGTGCTGATATGTGGCTCTTTTCTAGAAAAAAACAACAACACAGACACTTTGGTCAATTTGCATATTAGCCTTCTATTATGTAGGATTTTATCTTGATGCTTTTTTAGAATTACATTGGTGCTGATATCTGGCTCTTTTCTAGAAAAAAACACACACACAACAACAACAACATTTAATTTAATCTATCTACTTCCCGTGGTGTGAGGCAGAAGCTTAAAATAGAGTATAATTTAGGGCAGAGTAATTTACATAGAAGCAGAAGGCTATGAACTGGTCACCATTACTCAGTAAGTATGGATATATGT
>NW_006383012.1:665893-668711 GCF_000327345.1 Myotis davidii | reverse complement strand
AAGAGATACATAGGAATGCATTGTCCTTAGTTGCTTGGTTTGGCATTGTGAAATTAATATAATTTTTTTCAGTTGATAGTGTCCCTCCCCTTGGGGAAGAAGAAAGCAAGTTCTACTTTCAAGATTTGCATGAAAAAGCAACCTAGGTCTAGTGGATTTGATGAACTTGAGTTTGTTTGCTAAGTACAGTGACCTGGCTCCAGGATTATGGTATACTAGTAATTGCCTTTTATTATAAGCGTTTCCTTTCTTGTTACTAACAGGAAAGGACTTGACTTTCAGCAGACAGAGGGGAAGAATAGAGTGAGAGCTGAGTTTTTTCACGTGGGAGCTCCTGGGACAGTGCTCCTGAGGTTGGGTGCTGGTCTTGCTGCTCGCAGCCTTGCACCTCAGCAGCAAATGACTTCTACAGGGAAACAGATTCAGAAGGAGGACCCAGCAAATTTTACTAAAAAATGTTCTGCTTTCCACACAGGCTCTTTCCTGTGCTACAATTTGCTCTGTGCCCAGCGTTGATTAGGTTATCTGTATGCCTGTTTCTATCTGCATCATCACTGCTGGCTGCCTGGTCTTTTAAGCTCTCCAGGGAGGCACAGTGGCTGTTTAACTCATACCATCTCAGTGTCATGCAGAGGGTTTTACATAAATAAACATGACATTAAATTATGTGTGAGCTCCTACAAAAGGAGGAGGAAGGAGGTCTTCGGGGGTTAAGGACTATCCAGCAGCAAAAATCTAACTTCTTTCTGGCTGGCTCCACACCCCCCAGTTCATCCCATTCTTTTTTACTGGTTTTCTATTTCAACTTCTGTTTGCATTTCCTGGAATTTTGGTCTTATGATTTCAAGTGCATGTGTGTGGTTGTGTGTGCACATGCCATCATACCAACCTTTCATCTCCCCTCTGGGATTTATTAATCCACTTTAGTAATTATTGATTCCTCTTCCCTTTGATGACTCAAATGGAGCGCTATTATACATTCACTTAAATCTTCCGAAAATGATGCCACTGCGAACCCCTCTGTGGAAATCAGGAATCCTCAATCTAGGGACAGCCCCATTCTGTAGTGAATAAGTGGAAGGATCAAGTCCTAAAAAAGGATTTCACCAAAGTTCAAAAACTTTAAACATAAACGAAAAAATGACAGATCTAATGGCATTGACATGAGGTCAGTAATGAGCTCAGAATGAAGTCTGTCTATTATAAGGAAAAAAAATATTCCAGGACCTTCTGGAAGAAGGCAGAGGGAGAGAGGAGGCTGTGGCCAGCACTGCAGCTGATGGATAACAGGTGTCCAGTACTTCGGACTTGAACAGGAAGTGTGGATCCTCAGGGGTTCTGCCTAGTCTCTAGTTATAGGTGGACGCAGGCATTTATAGATTGGGGATAATGAAGCACCGTGATTGAGAGTCTGTATATAATGTAAGTTAAACTTGTCCACCACTCGCAGACTGAGTAATTTAAGTTCATCTCAGTGGGACTCAATTTTCTCATTAGAAAAAAAAATGTTCATTACTTGAAATCTCTTTAATAATGAAATTTGTCTGGCACACAGAGTAGGCATCCAATAAATATGGTTAATAATAGCAACTCCTTGCATTTGCTTAGTCGTTTAACATTTACTCAGAGTTCTTCCACTTCTTATATTCGGTTTCTTTTCCACAGTTCTAGAAGACTAAGGGGAGAGTTAGATCTCTTTTATTTATGTTTTAACATAAGAGAAATTTGTTCAGTATTTGACTTATTCAAGGTCCCACCATTGCAGACACTACTCATGGCTACCCAACAGCCACTCCCAAGTTGTTGTTGGCAGAGCCCCCCTCTTGCTATAGAAAATACCAAGTGGAAATACCAGCGCCTCCTTTTCCCAGCCTTCATTGCAGCTGCGGGATGGGCATGTGGCTGATTCCTGGTCATTGAGACCACAGCATCCGCTGGAGGGCTCTTGGAAAACAGGTTTCTTTTCTTGTTTAATAGCAAAACAAAACAAAAGCACGTCTACTCTAGAGGCTCTTGTTTCCTTGCTGGGTGGAGCTATGTCCGCTTGTGCTGCAGAGAAGTGTTATGACCACCTTGCAAACATGAGGACACGCAGCACCAATGTTGACTCTGTGGTGTGGCTCTGGATGACATCGCTTGGCTAAACTTGCCTGGAACTATGTAAACTCTGGGCCTCCTGCTATAAAAAAGAATATGTCTCTTAAATTGTGTATTTCTTTTCCTGTTCTGTTTCTTGCTGCACAAGGCACTCTCACAGATATGGTGGCTAAACCACAACTCAAAACCTGGTCTCCTGATTCCAAAGACTTTATTCTTCTCTACAGAGCACCCTGCCATCTTAATATTAAGGACCTCCGCCAGAGAGCCAGATATCTCTCTAGTCTCATATTCTGTGTGTCCCCACTCTTCGTCTAAACCCAGGTAAGCATGTCAAACTCGTGTCTGGTGGGCTGCATGCCTCCTGACAGCCACGAGTTTGACATACGTGGGACTCTAAGGTATAGCTAAACCTGAGGACTTGCTCTCTTCTGGCTGCTCTGGGAGCTTTCACAATATGGATGTCTATTCTCATGCATGCTTCCTTCCTTTAGAATACCATCTCTATAGCCCAGACAGTGTGGCTCAGTGGTTGATCATCGACCGTGAACTGAGAGGTCACAGTTCGGGGCACATGCCTGGGTTGTAGGCTCTATCCCCAGTAGGGGGTGCGCAGGAGGCAGCCAATCAATGATTCTCTGTCATCATTGAAGTTTCTGCCTTTCTGTCCTTCTCCCTTGCTCTCTCTGAAATTAATAAAAATGAATTTTAAAAAAATAAT
>NW_006383012.1:653346-665781 GCF_000327345.1 Myotis davidii | reverse complement strand
GGTGCGCAGGAGGCAGCCAATCAATGATTCTCTGTCATCATTGAAGTTTCTGCCTTTCTGTCCTTCTCCCTTGCTCTCTCTGAAATTAATAAAAATGAATTTAAAAAAAATAATACCATGTCTATATACTCTCATCTCCACCAGAATCACACACGTCCTCTGGGACTTGTCGTCAAAGCGTCCTTTCTAAGAACTCATTCCTGATTATACTGTTCTTCCTTGCTCTCGAGGAGATACAAACACTTTTTCTCTTGCTGCATACCTTCCCTCCTCTTTTTGTAACCATCTGTGTGCACGTGTGCCTCTTCATTTTAACCGTGAGCTTCCAGGGACTGGTGCCGAGTCTCATGCTCCCTTTGTGTCCTCACAGCACATATTTTTTATTCCTGCCTCTTAAGAAGGCTTAATGCATGTTTATTGAATTAAATGTGCAGAATTTTAGAGCTGAAAAATCTTTCTTCTGAACAAAGCTCTCATTTTCTGGGAATTATAGAAGCTTCTTAATCTTGGATTCATGACCCCCCTAGGATTCAGGAGATCAGTAATATCATTAAAGTTATACTCATTGTTTTATGTGCATAGCATATATTTGATCAGAGTGTTAAAGAATGTGCGGCTTCTCTAGTGAATGAGAACCTCCGTTTAAGTTGGAAAGTTGAATAAATGCTTACTGCACTATAGACACAATATGGAACAAGAATATTTTTTCGAAAACCACTGTGTGCGTTTGCTTCTTTTCCCTAAAACTGGAGTGCAAAGAAAACAATAAAAAACAAACCAAATTTCTGGCTATTGGACACGCCCCCTTATATTTTACCCAACTCTTCAATCCCCTGATCGTCCCAGGTCTCTTCAGGCCCCTTATAATTCTCCGTCCCCATATTCACTTCCATGCACATCTGCAAACATGTCCACCATAACGAACTCTGGAAGCAGAGAGGCTGACATTGGAGACTAGGGGATGAGGACATCCCAGGGCCTGCTGGAAATGATGGGGGAAGGATGGAGATAGCCAGCTTCAGCCCCTGTCCCAGCCTGTTGGCATTTTCAGCCAGACTGTGGCCTACCCAGGGAGCGGAATTATGAAGGATAGCCTGGGTGAGCTATGATGCCCTCATGTGTGACAATGACAGAAACCCCTGCCAAGCCATCACTGAATCACTAGTGTCTGAGAGCAATACAAAAGAACGTGTCTTGTTTTATAGACTAAGCCTCCTTATACTCTCTTCATTATTTGGGGTTTGGAAATACAGACAGCCAGGAATGAAAGAGACTCTGGGATCCTGTCCCCAAAGCCTGCATTGTCAAGAAGCCCAAGGTCACTCTTTTGTTTCCCCTGCGATTAGATTCCACTTCCTCAGTTGGATGCAGAGAGGGAACAGAAATGACTGCAAATCATTAACAATTGAAAAATGAGAAGATGTGGCCTACTTTTCCAAAATTTTCCTTCAATGGAGGTGAGATGAGGTGAAGTGGCCAGGCCAAGTGTCCTGGAGGAACTCAAATCTCCTTCAATGTCCAGTAGTTCTCCTAGAGCTACCCTAAATCTATAGCTTAGAAGAATAGTAAGCTTGCTAGTCAAGTCCTCCTCCATGAAAGATTCCCATTAACCCTCTGTTTCCAAACATATAGCTATTCCTAAGCAAAAGAATTAGGAGAGAACATTCATAGGGGGATATGTGCATTCCTTCTTAGGGGATGAAGGGAATTGGAAATACATTTACTCCCCCTCAACCGTCCATAGGCTCCCCTCCTCTGAGATGCATCCTTTTAAGTTCTCAAAGGAAAGAGTCAAGCCACTCCACTTTTTCCTTGATAAAATAAAGGGAGAATTCCAATGCTGTTACTTTTGAAGTATGGAATCAATTTTGGTTTTTTAGAGTCTACTGATGAATGCAGATGTTTTCAGAAGTATACTGTGTAGAATCAGGTTACTGGGATGGTGTTTTAGGGGTTTCTTTAGATGTATGGATTTTTTTTTCTAAATTATAGTCTTACTAGAGCCCCGGTGCACAAAATTCATGCACTTGGGGTGGGGGTGGTTCCCTCACCTCAGTCTGGTCTGCGCCCTCTCGCAGTCCAGGAGCTCTTGGGGGATGTCTGACTGACAACTTAGGTCCACTCCTTAGTGCTGCTGCAGAGGCAGGAGAGGCTCCGGCCACAGCTGCTGCACTTGCCAGCGGTGAGCCTGGCTTCTGGCTGAGCAGTGCTCCCCCTGTGAGAGTGCACTGACCACTAGGGAGTAGCTCCTGCATTGAGCATGTGCCCCCTGATGGTCAGTGCACATCATAGTGAGCAGTTGAGCAGCCTTAGCATATCATTAGCATATTACTCTTTGGTTGAACAGTTGACCAGACACTTAGCATATGAAGCTTTTATTATATAGGATGTTCATTAAAATAAAGCTCTACTGTTGCATTCAAAGCTGTCACATGTCTAATACTTGGCAGAATGGGGAGTTCAGGGTAGGACCTTGGTCTGCTGCCCTGTTGATTCATTCTAGTGCATCGCTGAAAATAGGGCTTGCCTGCCATTCGATACCAGACAACGTATTTTACTGGCGTTTGCTGGTTTATACTAGAACACTCTTGTTAGTCTTCAATATACTGGTATCTTTGTGAATGCTATTTTCTGGCACAGAGCACAGATAAAAGTTTGGGGTAAGAGAGGATTGACATTTCCCTTTTCACCCTCCCCCCACCCCCAGGCTTCTCTGTGATGGTCTTTTTTTCTTTGAGAACTTTATTAGGGAATAATTGACAAATACAATGATATATATTTAAAGTGTACAATGTGATGATTTGATATACATATACATTGTGGGATGATAGTCATGTTCAAGATATTAACACATCTATCACCTCACATCGTTAACTCTGTTTTTTATCGTTTTGAGGGAGAGATAAAGACAGAAAGAGACATATAGATTTGTTTTTCCACTTACACATTCATAGTTTGATCTTGTATGTACCCTGAGTAGGCATTAAACCTGCAGCATTGGCACATGGAGACAATTCTCTAACCAACTGAGCTACCCAGCCAGGGCTCTGAGGGTTTGTTTGTTTTTAACTGAAAATGTTTAAGATCTACTCTCAGTACCTTTCAAATACACAGTATTGTATTATTAACTGTAGTCACCATGCTGTTCATTCGCTCCTCAGAACGTGTTCTTTTCATAACTGAAAGTTTGCATCCTTTGGCCTACATCTCCCCATTAATCCTTCTGTCAGCCCCTAGCAGCCTCCATTCTGTTCTGTTTCTACAAAATCATTTTTGTTTGTTATTTGTCTTTTAAGATTCCACATTTAAGGGGAACTGTACAGTATTTGTCTTCATCTGGCTTATTTCACTTAGAAATAAGATTTACCTATCTTGTTGCTAATGGCAGGGTTTCCTTCCTTTTATGCCTGAATAATATTCCATTGTGTCTGAAATGTAATGAGCACTTTCTTGATGTGATGGTTCATTCACACCTGTGTACAGAGGTGATTGGGGAGAGGCTGGCATTGGTAGTGATTCAGTAGGAACTTTAGAAGACCTGGGGAAGAAGGATAATAATTTTTACCACTTGGTGAGCACAGATGGTACAAATTGGACTCAGCACTGGGGAGGATGCCCAGGCTCACTCCCTTGAAGACCCTCACTGGTCCCTGTACAGAGCCTGGCACTGTTTCCGGCTCCCTCCCCCTCTTTCAGAAATGGGTGCCTTGCATAGCAGCTCTGTGGGTGCTCATGTTTCTTATAAGTATGGACAAAGGGAAGTTTTCCCCCGGAGGCTTCGTAAGCAATGAATATGGAGCCACCGCCAAAGAACAGCACAGATGGCCTGTGGTGACAGCAGCTCCTAGACTGCCTGGGGGTTACCTGGAGATGTAATTGTGAAAGATCCTAGAAATACCTGGGCACTGAAGTCTGGTACCATGTAGGCAGAAATTTTCAAGCCATAGATATTTGGATTATAGCTATTTAAAATGTCCTATGATCTAGAGAAGAACCCCCAAAAAGCTGTGACCATATAGCTCACCATTTATTGTTTTGAATCAGGGAAATTTTGGTACTAAATAGTGTAAACCAGATATAGAGAAATGAGATGCTGGTGGAGATTCCATTTTGTGTGAATGTGTTTAACTAAACAGCCTTGCTCTCACTGATTAGGTTTATAATCCTATGCATTTGGACTTGGATACATTGAACTAACTCTGCACTACATGAAACTTGTTGCTGAATGAATAAAAATAAATGACCATTTATATATTATTTTAGTACATATAACATTTTACCTGCTTAAAAAGTTTTGTTGATTTTTTTTAAGCTTGAAAAGTACACAAAACATGGTGGACAGTAGGACCAGAATAAGCAGGCGATTGCATTCCTCCCATTTTCTCATCTAATGGTGGTGGTTTGGGTAGTGCTACTTCTGTCCAATGGTATCACTGATAAACCAGAACAGAAAAGCAAGCAAACAGCAGCAAAGCAGAACTCATATAATGGCACATCACTATCCAGGATTAATACACTAAATAACACACATGGACAGTAAAGGGACAAAAGAGGAGGGGAGAGATTTCAAGGAATCGATTGAAAACATATGGAAAAGTTAGAAGTTCTCCCTTCTTTCTTACTGTAACCATCCTGAAAACAGATCAGGTTGACTCAAGCCTATAAGCTTTGAAATACCATGAAGGACACCTCTCAGGTGCAGTATTGATGAACTGCCGGAGCCTATCACTGGCATTTTTGTTTTACTAGCCCAGTAAGAGGAGTCACTGGTACCCCACGCCCGCCTGCTGTGAATGGCTTCACCTATTGCTGTTCATGTGGGTGGGGTGCCCCACACCATCGCATGCCGGGTTAAAGGGTTCCTTCTCTGGGGTTCCTCCGAATTCCCTTGTCAGATGGATGGGAGACCCAGCCTGTGACCAGCTGAACATCATTATTTTGTTCGCTGCTGTATTGTATCAAGAGAGCAACTACCTGGAGATGCTTTATGCCCTCACTGCTCCCATCTCCTCCGCGGGGGATTTAGAGGCCTATTCGAGGTGGAGCAGCAACATCGCTCTGTGTCTTCAAACAAACAGCCACCCTGCTGCCACTGATCAGTGTTCCTGGGATGGCGGTGATTGAAATTTAGCACTTAGAGCGATTTAATTGGCACCCGGATCTGTTAAACATATGCCCCAACCGTAGGCATGCCATCTGATGTGCCCACAGGGTGCCTAGCACCTCACACATGCTCACATTTTGCTAAAGAAGCAAGTTTTGAACAGCTCCTTGAAGGAAGCCTGTGTGGTGGTGTAGGAGAGGAGAGGCCCTAGAGCCCAGGTCCCCAGATCCTCAGCATTCCCTTGAACTTGGAACAAACCTAAGTCCTGGAGTTCCAGTTTGCTTGTTGAGAAAGGAGCCTTCAGAATCTCTCCCTGATGCTTAAGTAGATCAAGGCCAGTGCTAGCAGAGTGCGGCCTGGAAGGGTTCAGCACTCCTGGCAGCGCGCTGCCTTGAAAATCAAGGTTAGAATGTTCCCTTCTCACTGAGGCTAGAACGGATCCCTTGGCCTGCAGACAAAATCCTGGAAATCGATGTCACCATTTTTCTCCTGAGTTGGAAACAGCAGTTACTGGCCCAGATGTTCCAGGTCAGGGGTGGGCAAACTTTTTGACTCGAGGGCCACAATGTGTCCCATTTGGTTCTTTTCCTTATGTAAGAAGAAGGGGTGAGGATATCAGTGCTTAGGAGCACACTGCTCTGTTCAGTCTCCCCAAGCTCTCTGGTGCTCATGGACTTTCCATCACCAGGTGGACCCTGGTCATTGCTGCAGGTGCCCAAACAGGCAGCCACACTGGGTATGAGTTTCAGTGGGGCTGAGAAGAGGTATACCAGCTCTCTAACAACTTTGTGGTTTTTTTTAAAAAATTATATTTTTATTTCAGGGAGAGGGATAGAGAGATAGAAACATCAATGATGAGAGAGAATCATAGATTGGCTGCCTCCTATTCTTCCCCTACTGTGGACTGAGACCACAACCCAGGCATGTGTCCTGACAGGGAGTCATGCAGTGACCTCCTGGTTCATAGACTGATGTTCAACCACTGAGCCACACCAGCCTGGGTTCATTCCTGTCCTAACTGGGCCACAGACTCCCAGGCCTCATCTGCATTTGTATTTTCCTTTGGCTTTAGGCAACATTCCAGGCTCCTAATAAATGGGTAGTGTTTGTTGAATTCTGAAAGAATGAACTGAAATGTTTGGGTTTCTCTGAGGGAGCAATAGGTTAGAATCAGAGGAAGATTCACTGTGACGTTAATGAAGCTTGCATTTCAGTGCCTCTCATTGGACGGGTCCCTTTCCAGGACCTGCCTTTAAGTTTGGAATCAAACCTTATATCCTATTTCTTCTGGAGGGCTCCCCAAATTCCATAGGTTTCAGGACCCCGTAAAACACAGAGTGGAGCCTGTTAAATGTCGTTGCTTAGCTCCTGGGTCTTCTGTCATGCAATGGCTTTCCCAATATTGGGAGATGAGAAGAAACTGATACAGCCAGGCCTGCAGAGAAGAAAGGGAAGGAACTAACATTTAAGAACCTCATGCTAAACCAGGATAACTTGCATTTCTTACCTAATTGAACTCCTCACAGCAACCCTTTCTGGGGGATAGCTTCCGAGAAGCTAAGTAACCTGTCCGTGTGGTACAGCTTCTAGGACCTTCCGCTCTCCAAACCGTCAGCTCAGTGGCTACCTTGCAGGATGCATATTTCAGAGCTTTGCAAGTCTTCCTGGAAGGTGTTAAGCCCACCAGGGTAAGAAAGGTCTAGACCAGGGGTTCTCAAACTTTTTAAACGGGGCCAGTTCACTGTCCCTCAGACCGTTGGAGGGCCGGACTATAGTTTTAAAAAAAAAACTATGAACAAATTTCTATGCACACTGCACATATCTTATTTTGAAATAAAAAAAACAAAATGGGAACAAATACAATATTTGTATTTGCATGTGGCCCGCGGGCCGTAGTTTGAGGACCCCTGGTCTAGACGTTCAGGTAACTTGCTGGGGAAGTGGAAGGGAGAAAGTTGGGGAAGGGATCAGGCTTGAGCAGTTTCATGGAAGGCACTGGCAAACCCTTCCCCAGTCAGCATAAGGGAATGCAGTAACAATTCATTCAATTATGTTAAGCACCCATTAAAGGAATCCTAAGCCCTCCCTTGGGCCATTTCCCTTCCATGAGATTGTAATTGTTTGAGACTAACCATGATTTCTTCTTTTGCCTTCAGGTGATTCTCATTTTGACAAAGCTCTACGACTATAACCTGGGGAGCATCACTGAGAGCTCGCTTTGGAGGTAAGTAGATAAACGGAGCTAATGATTGCTGTGTTATTTAATCATGCCCACCACTGCTCTCCCACACCCCCTTTTTCCCAGGTGGGAAGGTGAGATCTCTGGTTATTTTACCCATCCTTCCTCTGCTCTCAGTTCCCCTAGGCCAGTGATGGCGAACCTCTGACACGCATGTCAGAGGTGACACGCAAATTCATTTTTTTGGTTGATTTTTCTTTGTTAAATGGCATTTAAATATATAAAATAAATATCAAAAATATGTCTTTGTTTTACTATGGTTGCAAATATCAAAAAATTTCTATATGTGACACGGCATCAGAGTTAAGTTAGGGTTTTTCAAAATGCTGACATGCCGAGCTCAAAGGGTTCACCATCACTGCCGTAGGCCATGGTTGGGGTTTATCTGCAGGCAGGCCAGATCCTTACTTCTTTATACAATCCTCCCTTTGGTCACAGTCAGATCTTTGTGCTAAACTGTTAATTAGGTTGTCCTTATGAGTGTTGGTCCCCACAGTTCTCACTGATCTGTGATCTTAATGGAGCAGTCTGTGTCATGGGCCCATACCTGAACCAATCTCTGAAGGCCTGTAGAGCACTGCCTCTGATTGGCCAGTCCTGGGTCACATGATAGTCTCTGAACCTGGGAGAGGATAAAAACTACCCCAGGGATAATATGTAGTGATCACTGGCTTGGGGTCAAGCTCTGAGTCTGTTCTAGATGCTAGAGGGGCAAGTCCCTAAGGGAGACTCGAGCCCCTAGCTAGGGATTCTTGGCTTCATGCAGGAAAGAATTTAAGACTTGAGCTGTTATGCCCAGAGATCACACCAGGGTGCCAGCCATGTCCAACGCAAAAGCAAAGAGTCTTTTATTCAAACCTGGGCTTGGCTCCCCTACCCTCCTTACTGATCCAGCAGCAAGTGGCAGAGAGAGCCAGCTTTGTGGGGAGAGAGATTTTATAATAAGGGGAAAAGAAAGGACTGTGGGCCCTGCCAATTGGCCAGGTGCAAGTCGGTGTCTTGTTACACAGGATGTGGTCATATCTATGGCGCGCACTTCCCTTGATTATCATTGGTTAGTTTAAAGGAATCCTAGGTGTGGCTAGCAGAGGCTTGGGCTTCTTCCTGGAAGCAGCTCTTTGCTGAGCACATGGCTCTGCCCAAAAATGGAGGATTTGGGGCAAGATAGAGGGCGTAGCCCTCGCCCTTTCAGGATCAGACAAGAGGTTCAAGCAGAAGCAAGTATATTGAGCAGAGAGGATAAACAGGAAAAGCCACTCCATAGATAGAGTGAGGGACTCTCCTCACAAGAGAAGGAAGAGAGACCCCAAGTCTCTCTAGGGATTGAGCTTATATCTGTTTGTAGTTCCTGTGGAAAATTACTGGTATGAGGAAATAGGGCATGGAAACGTTGGTGTTAAGCTTTCCTTTACAAGCTATATTTTGTGATCTGCTTTCCCTTTAGAGTATGGGTAAACCATAAGGTATGGGTAAGGTGCTATTAATCAATCTTTGCTGGAAGTTTCTTTGTCCTAGAGGCGCCTTGCCATCCGCTTGAATCTCGGGTCAGCCCAGTTCCATGTCAGGCAGCAGGTAACAGGCCCCTAACTTAACTTTGTTTGACTTCAGTTATTTTACATAGTTCTCATGCCCTCTCCTATATTATTCTGATCTGTTGGTGCCCTTATCATAACAATGGTTAACTTCTGATATCACTTTTGATCACCCATCTCCAAAACACACACACACACACACACACACACACGTGCACACACAGGTGCGCGCACATACACACACACTAAATGGGAGTGGTTATACTAAGAAAAGAAGGGAATGGTCTTTGTTAATATAAGAAACATTCAAACATGTGAAGAATTTTTTTGTGAGAATTTATTTGAGCTGGGAAGCAGAAATCTCAAAGAACTGAGATAATGCTCTCAAGAGAATGGCAGATTTTTACCTGGTTTTATACCTTACAATCAAAGGAGGAGAAGTAAGTGGGTTCTATTGGTGATAGATTAGGGAGGCAGGAGAAGGCAAAGCTGGGAAACCTCTGAGATTAGATAAAAGATGAAATAATCGACACATGCTTCTCTTACATATAGGTGGGTACAGAATAGTTAACAGCCAACAATAACATGATGACAATAACAATGAGGGAACTTATGGTCTTCACTCTGGTGCATTGGTGGGGCCCTGAGGGTTCTGGAAAATGGGAAGTTACCCTGAAATTCCAAACGTCTGTTGTCTTAGATGCAAAAAGACAATAGGCTCTGTTAAGGTCAAAGTTAATCTTTGTCAGGGAAGATACTGCTGTAGGGCATGACTACCCATGGGTACAGAATAGTTAACAGCCAACAATAACATGATGACAACAACAATGAGGGAATTTATGGTCTTCACTCTGGTGCATTGGTGGGGCCCTGAGGGTTCTGGAAAATGCGAAGTTACCCTGAAATTCCAAACGTCCGTTGTCTTAGATGCAAAAAGACAATATGCTCTGTTAAGGTCAAAGTTAAACTTTGTCAGGGAAGATACTGCTATAGGGCATGACTACCCATTATAAACTGCTTTTAGTTAAAGTTTTAATTTCAGATCATCCTTTGGGGTTATTTTAGGTCTCTGAGTTTGCGAGGCCTCCATGCAGGCCTTCCCTGAGCTTGTCAGCATGTGGCCCCTTTTCGTCCACATCTTTGAGCAGATAAAACTAGTGGGTGTTCACTGTTTAGGATCAATGGGCATTCTATTGGCCCTTTAAATACAGTTCCTCATGTTGTGACCCAACCATACAATTATTTTCGCTGCTACTTCATAACTGTAATGTGCCACTGTTATGAATCGTAATGTAAATATCTATATGCAGGATAGTCTTAGGCGACCCCTGTGAAAGGATCGTTCGACCTCCAAAGGGGTCGCGACCCACAGGTTGAGAACCACTGATTTACAGGGTAGCGATTTCCTTGCAGAGCCTGCATCTGTTGGGGAATGTAGTTGTCATACAAGAGGAGGATCCTGGATTGGATAGACACCCCAAAGAATCTACCATACCCTGCCCGGGGATTGTTCATGGAATTTCATTTTTACCTGATATCTGTTTTCCATTATGCTTGACAGTATATACAGGCAGCCCCAAGTCAATTGTTCTGCACCTTAGGAGGACTCTAAGGAAAATGCTAGATTCTGTTCTTTTGTTGTCAGGCATTGAACTCCTCCAACTAAGGAGGTCAATTATGCAGAGTTTATATCACAAGGACATTTGTAACTGAATTAAAATGTGGGAAGTTTCGTAGAGCCTCAAAAAGTAGAGTTATTGACAGCATGAAGGGCCTGACACCTGCTGTATTGTTTAAATTCAGTCCCCGTTCATCAGAATCGCAGCAACTCTGAGTAAGCTTACGCTTCGTTGATAGATTTCTCTAATGTATTTAAATATATGAAAGTAAAAGCCGGCTTTTATACTGCGGTGCACCTGCCACATAAAGTGTAGCTGGCGTATTAGAAAATTAAAAGGTGTGCAATTCTGTCTCCATGGGACAGGCTTTAGCAGCTATAACTCTTCACCTGAGCAGTGGGAAGGGCATGCCGGAGGGATGTGAGGAGCAGTTTGTCCCAGACAATGGAAGCTCATGTTCAAGGACTCCTTTGTCTCTCAGGGTGCATTGTTACCCATGCCCCAGTCAGGGAAGAATGTACTTTTCTGATTTTATGGGAGGAGTATATAAAAATGACATGATATTTCAGTAATATTAGGCCTTCCTTCTGAGGTAGCAAACCCAGGGTTTAAGATTCAGTGAGTGTGGCAAGAATGATCCACTGACTTTTCAATCTTAGAATCAATTTCACTAATACACGAACACACACACACACACACACACACACACACACATTTATATGATATACATACACCCATATGTACATACCCACAGTGGTACTGGGTGGTGTGTGGGTGGTGTGTGGGTGGTGTGTGGCGGAGTGTGGCGGTATGTGGCGGTGTGTGGCGGTGTGTGGCGGTGTGTGTGAGTGGATTCTCCACTATTAGGACTACTTATTATAATGCTTTGATAGATGAGCACAAGCCTCAATGAAAATATAGTTTAGAAAAGCAAAAAGGGAAGGAGGAATAATATTTAGAATACTCACAAGTGCTTCGATAGAGCTTGCATTTTCAGGCAGCTCATGATGCCCATTTCTGGTCTGACTTTTCAGCCTTAGAATCAATTTCACTAATACACACACACACACACACACACACACACACACACACACATACATTTATATGATATACATACACCCATATGTACATACACACATAATGTACCCATGTGATTTTATTTTTCTAACATACCCACAGTAGTCATTTGCCATGTATGTCATATGTTCTATATGTCATATGTGGCAAATGACTACTGTGGGTATTCTCCACTATTAGGACTACTTATTATAATGCTTTGATAGATGAGCACAAGCCTCAATGAAAATATAGTTTAGAAAAGCAAAAAGGGAAGAAGGAATAAATATTTAGAATACTCACAAGTGCTTTGATAGAGCTTGCATTTTCAGGCAGCTCACGATGCCCATCTCTGGTTTTTGGGGAACCTCTTTGGGGGTGCTCATACAGAGGAGATGTGGGACAGGCCTAGGTGGGTCAAGGATGGGAATTGAGCCTAGATCTCCTCATGGTTCTACTAGTAGTCATCTAGTGCAGCCTTCCTTGAAGGACTGCAGACTGTTAGTACTGACTCATTTTCTCCCACACCAGCTTGTACTTTCTTCTCAAAATACCTGCCTATGCCCCCAATCAGGGGGCTTGGTAGAGGCACATGGCAGCCCAGCACTGAGTGCAGGACTTAACACATAGATGATGCTCACTAAGTATCTGTTTTTGAAAAGACCAGTGAACACTACAATTCTATCTCTTCTGCATGGTCACCAATATATATATATATATATTTCTGTCTCTTATTCATTTATTCAACATAGAATAATTGTTGAACTCCTTTAGTCTTATGGTTCTGTCCAGGAGAGGGAACGTGGGTGGGTACATCGATAACAGAATATAGGCTTTGTCCTCCAGGTGTTCATTGTTTAGGGCCAAGGTCTGTGGACAGTGGAA
>NW_006383012.1:642808-651789 GCF_000327345.1 Myotis davidii | reverse complement strand
TATATGTCATATGTGGCAAATGACTACTGTGGGTATTCTCCACTATTAGGACTACTTATTATAATGCTTTGATAGATGAGCACAAGCCTCAATGAAAATATAGTTTAGAAAAGCAAAAAGGGAAGGAGGAATAATATTTAGAATACTCACAAGTGCTTCGATAGAGCTTGCATTTTCAGGCAGCTCATGATGCCCATTTCTGGTCTTTGGGGAACCTCTTTGGGGGTGCTCATACAGAGGAGATGTGGGACAGGTCTGGGTGGGCCAAGGATGGGAATTGAGCCTAGATCTCCTCATGGTTCTACTAGTAGCCATCTAGTGCAGCCTTCCTTGAAGGACTGCAGACTGTTAGTACTGACTCATTTTCTCCCACACCAGCTTGTACTTTCTTCTCAAAATACCTGCCTATGCCCCCAATCAGGGGGCTTGGTAGAGGCACATGGCAGCCCAGCACTGAGTGCAGGACTTAACACATAGATGATGCTCACTAAGTATCTGTTTTTGAAAAGACCAGTGAACACTACAATTCTATCTCTTCTGCATGGTCACCAATATATATATTTCTGTCTCTTATTCATTTATTCAACATAGAATAATAGTTGAACTCCTTTAGTCCTATGGTCTGTCCAGGAGAGGGAACGTGGGTGGGTACATCGATAACAGAATATAGGCTTTGTCCTCCAGGTGTTCATTGTTTAGGGCCAAGGTCTGTGGACAGTTGAAGCAGTTAAAGCGAGAGAGGTCCGTGAACTTGCACATCACCTGCCATGTGTCATTGTATGGGAAACGTACTGAAGCAGCCACCCAGAACTGCCAGATCCCACAAGGAGATAAATCTAATATAAAAACTAAAAACTATCATACAACCATACATGTGGTAACAAAGATGTAAGTGTTGCTTCTTTACTTTGCTCATGTGTATATTTTCTCAACTAGACTTTAAGCCCTTAAACACAGCACTTTGCTAATTTAAGGATAATAGCAACAGAGCCACTAATAATGACAACAGTGATAGGAACTAGCTTTTATTGAATAATCACCATGTCTCAGGCATGATGCTGAGCGCTAGATATGCATCCTCTTAATTTACTTTTACAGTGTATTCAGTGTCACACAGTTAGTAAATAATAGCCCACACAGTTCCAAGGTTGCTATTTAATAAACTTTTATCATTTCACTGCTTATCGGTCATCTGGAGTCCTATCTGCCTTATGGTTGATCATTCTATACCTAAGCAAGTAAGCAAATAAAATGTTAAACTTTTTTAAAATTGATGTTAGAAAGAAACATCGATGGGTTGTTGCACTTATTTATGCATTGATTGATTGATTCTTGTATGTGCCCTGAATGGGATCCAACCTACAATCTTGGTGTATAGGGAGGATGCTCTAACCAACTAAGCTACCTGGACAGGACCGAACAAATAAAATTTTAATCTTATATGTGTCTGTTTTTCAAAGAACTATGACATTCTGAGCTCTATTCTTGAAAAATATCGGGCCACTGGGAAATGGCTTCTTGTTCAATAAACAGGCACATGCCCTTTTCAATTGAGCCCTTATTCTTCACAACTTTGACCAGCTGAATCGTCAACAGGGGGCAAGTGGCAAAGGCCTCTGGGGTGTTAGAGTAGGAGAGAGACCAAGAGGTGGCTGACCTTGTGGTGAAGTCCTAGGTCTTTTGACCTCACTGGGTCAATGAGCCCTGGATAGCAGAGTGAGAGGCCGCTGTACTGAGTGAATGAGCTTTCACCCCCTGTTGGACTTGTTATTGATCACCCCTTAATCCTGGAGCATGTTGTTGATTTGGTTTTGCGTTGGGCTGTGGTTCACTCGGGGGAGTCTACCTGCGAAGGAAGGAGTATGAGCCAACATGGAACAATGAACTACCCCTCAGAGTCTTCACCTTACAGTGGATTAAGCTTTGAGATTTGGTAGAGCTGGTGGTTTAACCAGATTGAAGTAAGATCAGCTTCAGGGCTGAGATAAATAAAACATCAAAATCTGGATACAGTATTTCTGAGTAGAAATATATTCATCCTTTTCCCGTCTGGTGCCAGGGTAATCAGCGAGGTGCTGACGGAGGCTTAGCTGGTGAAAAGGCCCTAGGCAGTTCTGGAAGGACCAAAGCATGCTGTCATAGCTGTCTTAAAGGGGCGCACAACCGCCAGCGCCTCCCTGTGACAGAGCCTGCCTGACACAGCTGACTTCTTTTCCATTTCACTGGTGTCTTATTTTCAGATCCACATGAAACACACACAATCTCCTGAACAGATCTCCAACATTATGCACTAGTCAGACAGCAGTTCTTGCTCTCCGTGGGACAAAGGAACATACGATTCAAGTAGAGAGAGTGGGTTAGGTTGTCTCTCTGATTCTGCACTGGGAGCCAGACCTGTGTCCTTATCCAGGAGCCCCTTTGTCCCATTCTGGGTGTGACCCACAGCGATTATTGAGACATGTCCCAGTGGAGTGTTTGTGGAGGGAATGGCATGGCTTTGGCCAGTGTTCTCTGGAGAGTACCCAGGCTTCAGGCCGACAGAAGCTGACCTGAAGTCGGTGACCTTGCCAGCCCCGTGGTGGTTCCTATTAGCTAGTGTTCTATTTTCCCTTCCTATTCTTCATCCAGGGAAAAGCAAAAGGGCAGCTCGGGACAGATTGTTAATCCTGCCCTAACAGAAGTTTTGCTACAAAACCCAGCTTGCCGTCACCTGAGAAAACAAGGATCTAGAACAGAAATACCCACCCTAAAAAAGAAAGAGAATAAAGCTAGAGTAGGGTCATTTCCCTGCGGGAGAATTGTTCCTGTTACACAGCCTGTTATTCATCCGGTGCTTCCGGATGTTTTGTGCAGCCCCAGTGGCCCCCGGAGACCCACATCCCCAGCAGGATGAGGAGGTGTTTTGGATCTGGTCCTGTGGATTCTGTCAAGCATTATAACTCTCTCTCATCTCCATAACTGTGTCACACGGAGCGCCTTGTGGTTCCTGGAATTACACAGTTACTTTATTAAACCTTATTGCTACTTATGAAAAGTAAAATAGAATGTAGGCCTCTTTTAATGAGCCAATGAAGAGACAACAACAACAGAAAGTGAATAGAGTCTTAATTCCCACTCAGGTCTGGCTTCCCCAAGATGTGTGATGCGTAGAGTTTTGGGTGAGTCTATTCATATCCTTATGACCCGACTCGAAAATGCCAACAGATATATACTTATATCAGGGTCACATTTGTGTGTGAGAAAATAGGAGTAACTATTCATAGGACTCTGATGACCTGCTTATTTCACTTAATGAGTCACGGGTGCCTGTCCAGAGGAATACATTAAAAAAATGGGTCAGGTCTACGAGCATCAAATAGTGTGGATGTTGTGTACTGAACTAAATGATTGCACACTTAATTAACTTATGCAGCGCTTCTGGTGTCCTCAGGGCTTTTTTATCCTCATAACAACCCTAGAGACCGGGCAGTACCAGTAGCCCAGGTTTACATATCAGAGAAATGAGGCTTAGAAAAAGTAAGGAAATGTGCCCCATGGTCACACCGCGGTAAGTTGGCAGAGCTGCTTCCCAGGCGTGTTCTCTTAATGCCGGTGCTACACTGCCTCTCCATTACCTGTTAAATGAATCTTTAGCTCATTTTCCACAATATTTGCTATTACTTAGAGTGTTTCAATAAACATATTTGTAAGCAGGTTCTTGCGTTTTGGTAATTTTCTCTCTGTGGAGTACTCTAGAGTGCCAAAGGTGATATTGCTGTAGCAACATATATGCATTTATAATGTTGGTAGGTACTAGCAATTACTTCCTAAGAAGGTTGGGGAAGTTCACGTACCCATGAGCAATGGTAGATTGTACATCTCCCAATGCTTTCACCAGCACTGGGTATTTTCAATACTTAAAAATTTTACTAGTTTTTGGGTGGAAATGGTGGCCTGATCTGTGTGTTTTAAGGGGGTATTTCCCTGACTATTCGTGATACTGAGCATATGTTCATTGGTGTGTGGCAAGGTTGACCTCCATCCCTACACCGCAAGCAAAGGTAGTGGTTCCTTCCTCGGTGATCCAGTAGTGTATTATGTCACTTTGTCCTACAGTGCTTATCAGATAGATATTTGGTTGCGTCTGCGCTGTATTCTAGGCACCTTTAGGTGCTGATAGCATGGCATATTGAGGAAACTGCACAAGATTGCCCTACAGTCTTTGTGTGCGCTGAGTACTTGGAGATGATTTTGGAAGAATAGAAATGGCTAGTTTTACATAGAAATGCATAGTTTTCTGTACTGTGTATTTCCAGAGGAAGTAATACATCATAGAAAGATTTGGGGCAAAGGAAACACTTGAGGAAGGTGAATTGTAGGGGGGGCATGACCTTAGTCTCATGTTGAGAATTCACTTGGAAAAGAGCAAAACTGCTGAGCATGTGGACAGTGGCTATTGAGATAAGAAGTAAGAGATGAAAGGGAGCTGACTTTGTAGGCATGAAGACTGTAGAATGGAATATGGAGGTGGCGGTCATTCCAATTGATCTTATAAAGTAAACATGAACAGGGCAAATTGGATGTGCGGGAAGATGAGAGGAAGAGACTTATCTCAATGGCTTCCTGCCTTTGTCTTAGAGAGCAGAGTTGACAGTGAGGTATTGAATGCACACATCTGCTCTACTGACATGGTCTACTGAGCACCTGCAACTAGTGAGTGAGAAAAGGGTATGGAGGCAACTCTTTTTTTATTTTTAATCTTCTTATAGAGTTTTTACTTTTATTATTTTATTTTTTAAAACTTATCTTTATTGTTGAAAGTATTACAGATGTCTCCCCTTTATCCACACTGACCCACTCCATACCCCCACCATTGGCCCCTTCCCAGCCTTCACTGCACTATTGTCCGTAAGACAACTCTTCGATGGAAGAAGCTGTAAAGGGAAATAAATGAAGAAACATGACGTTGCATAACAGCGATCATAGACCAAAGGGACTTTCTTTAAGTGAGGACAACCCTGACCATGGTTTGTAGGGTGAGAAATCAGTGGGAAGAGGGCGAAAATGTAGGAAAACAGGGGGCGATAAAGCTGGTAGAGAATCAGGTGGCAGAGAGGATATGAATTTGGAAATTGCACAGGGGAATTACCCAGTCTCGGTAGATCAGGGTGGAGAGAGGGCTGGGCAGAGGGGGAGCATCCCTCTCACCAATCAGGGAGGCCAGAGGGGGCTCTCACATAGAGCAACTTTTCTGAGAAACCCATAGCTAAGGGAGCTCCTGCCATTGGGGTGTAGGTCAATGGCAAATGGACTTCAGAAGAGGCTTGGCAAAGTGGGAGAACTGCTGAATGGACATGGAGAGGGACTATTGGCTCAGGGACACGCAAGTGCTGTGCAGGCAATGCTTGGGTCCCAGTGGGAGGGTTGTGCTTGAGTAATAATCAAGAAGGCAGCTGGCTATGGACTTTGGGAGAAGCACTGAGAAAGCAGAAGCGGGCAAAAGGATTGAGTGGGTTGGAATGGTGGATGATGGGGTCTGGGCTAAAACAAGAAAAAAGTGAAACTGGGGTTTGGGGTCGGGCAAACAGTGACATAGCAGGGCCCTCCATTGGATCATGTTTTAAAGCCTAAGAAACACTTAATAATAAGATGCAGAGAAGTTCGACTTTTCACATGAACCTTAGAACATATATAGCCCCCCAGGGGACTCTGGGAAAGGGAACTGGCCATGACAGGTGGTGTTAATCAGAAGAGTGTTTTATTAAAGCTTCTGGTTAGAAATCCACTGAGCTCCATAGGAGCAGGCACTGCTGTGTTTCTGCATGTGTTGGGGGCACCTGGATCTGCTATCAGGCCCCCCACTTTCAGAGATAGATGTGACAGCTCACCTCTGTACCTTCAGGAACACTAAGCAGCCTTCTCTCTTCTGGTTACGGTAGATTTTCTCCAGGCAGCTCCTCACCCAAGACCTAAGACCTGCATATTAACCACATCCCACAGTCATCGAGGGCGGGGGTGGGGTGGGGAGGGCGTGATGTTAATTTCCTTTCTGGTCAATGTTTTTTTAAAAAATAGTATTTTATTTTTTTCTAAATACAATTTGCTCTGGAGCCCCTGCTCATCTTGTGCTCCATTTATATTTAAACATCGTTTTGGGTTTTTTTTTTAGTTTAATTTTGTGGACATTTAATTGTCTTTGGCTTCTCCTATTCCTCTTCTATTGGGTATTCATATTTCTTGGCTTTGACCACCCCACTTACTAGAATTCTCAATAAAAAAGACCATTACATGCTCCCAGGAACGGTGAGCCACTTGTAGGATCTGCCAAACAGCATGTGCTCTTGAAAGGCTGTTCCATCAGCAGGTCAGCACTGGGGCTGGGCGTTGGACTTCCTGGGTGTGAATCTAGGTTCTGTCCATGTAGTCTGAGATGGTGGGGAGGTTCCTTTAGTTCTCTGCTTCATTTCCTCATCAGAAAAAAAATGGTTGTAATAGTATTTATCTTTTGGGATTATGGTGACCCTTGAGTTGAATATGCATTGGTAATACAAAACAACCACTTTGGATCTTGTATTTTTCTAGTCTTTGCTTGAAACACATTTTCCCTTTTATTTGCTTTACCTAGTAAGTAATGATAGACATTAATTTTGATCATTTCCTAATGTTCAAAGCACTCCTCTAAGCACTTTATACGTATCAACTAAATCAATCCTCACAATAACCCTGTGAGTTTGGTACCATCTTTATACCCATTTCATAGGTGAGGAAACTTGTACACGTGGTCACAAGAATGCTGAGCAGTAGAGAAGAGATCAGAATCCAGGCAGTCTGTCTCCAGAGCCCAGGCTTTGAAACCCACACAGACCATCTCCTGTGTGATCCCTGTCCTGACCGCCCTCTTCCACACAGAATACATTACCTCTCATGTGCTGTCACTTTTGCCATCTTCTCCTTTTCAAATGTATCATCTTGAATTGTAAGCACTTTCTGTACATTTATTTCCCTTACTGGGACTATTTTTAAAGGTTGCTTGTTATCTTATTCACCTTTGAATCTCAGGAGCAAGTTCAATTCTTTGTCCATATGTGTTCCCTGAAAAGGAGCACCAAGACACATACATTGGGGAAAGAAGATTTTTTAAAAATTCCGTGTCATCTGTGGACTTAATTAATTGATGCGAAGCTTGTTCTTTGCTATAGCTCACAGGCCATCCCAGGTTAACGGAAGCTAGTGTACTCAGATGTCAGGTCTTGTTCTTATTTATTATCATTGCCCATCAAGGAGGTGACAAATATCAATTTGATTTCAGCATGTCGAGCAACACGTTGTGCTGCATGTCTGCAATGGAGGTCCCATGAGTGTTGGAAACTGATGTGATGGTAAAGTGGGGATGAGTGAATTTCTGTCAGCGTCCCTTCGTTTGTTTGCCTTCTGTTCACATTAGAATGTTGTTTAAAAACTAATGTCATGTCGTGCCCGTTTGAATCAGTCCTGAGCACTATGCTGTCACCAGAGAATTAACTTCAGGCAGGGGGATATGTTATAATGGCAGACCAGGCTCAGCTGTGAGCAGTGACCAGGGAGTCATGCATGTCACCAAAGCTGGCATCCAGGGAGGGGGCTGTGCCCTTTGTATCACAGGACAGGGGAATACAAGTAGCAGTAGTAGAGAATTTTAGAAAACCCTATTCCTCCTTTCAGGTGAGGTTTCCGAGACACTGTTCATCCATGAATCAAGCCAGGGCACATTCAGCTCTGTTCTCTTTCCAACGGGAAATGGTGTGCCGAAGAGTTATTCCTCAGCACAGCTTTATTTCTTCTCCTGCTGGGATGTATTAGCAAGGTCATCGCCTTTGCTTTATTGGTTTCAAACAATCTGTGATTGTGGAGGATTATGACTTCTTAGCTAAGCTTGCAGAAGCCAGAAGCCGGGGAGGCAATCAATTCATGAAAGGCACAGGACTTATTTTTCTTTCAAAAAATGTATATATTTTTTTCTGCCCGCATTTCTGGGGACTAAGACTTAAAAAAGCATTTGAAAAGAATTGATCTTTGAATGTCCTGCTTCATCACGCCTTTCAAATAAGAACACTGAGTTGGGCCAGTGTGAACTTAGCTTTGACTATTTGAGTTTGAAAGAAATAAGAGGACTTCACAAAAGTCTGTCTTTTCCCATCCACAGCTCTGACCCACCTTCATTGAGAAATGTGTACTCATTGCAGTGTGTGCCAAACACGTACCTTTTGATGCTATTGGGGACTTGGATTAGCCATGCCTACAGGTTGATCAATAAGTTCTCTCATTGCATGGGAAAATTCCCCTTTCTGGGTTACAGAAAGCAATCCCAATGACTGTCTCTTAAAAATTTAACAAACAAATGTTATAACATGGAGACTATCCTTTTTCTTGGCTCCAGTGAGTCCCAGCCTGTAATAGCTTTGGCAGTTAGACTTTTGCTGACACCAAGTGCTTCTAATGCCTGCTGCACTCTTGATGAAAGTCTGGCCTTGGAGTTCCCCTTCTTGGCAACCCTGCAGAAGTCAGAGGCCGATGCTCCCATGCTGAGATGACATATGAATTTGTGCACTCTGCCTGTACCCACTTTTTACATTTGGGTCAGTTTTTTAGTATCTATAAAACTATAAGACTCTTTCCTGGCCAATGTGGCTCAGTGGTAGCGCATCGACCTATGAACCAGGAGGTCATGGTTTGATTCCCCTTTAGGGCATATGCCCAGGTTGCAGGGTTGATCCCCAGTAGGGAGCATGCAGGAGGCAGCCAATCAATATTCTCTCTCCTCATTGATGTTTCTGTCTCTCCTTCTCCCCTCCTTTCTAAAGTCAATAAAAATATATTTTTTTAAAATCCAAAAACTGTAAGACTCTTGCTCAAAAGGACCATGCTTACTTATTCATTGGGCAGTCAAAGCACATGGTACAATTGCTCCTTCAATCACCAGGAAACATGTAGGAGGAGGAAGGTGAGCAATGAAGTCAGCCACT
>NW_006383012.1:638493-642287 GCF_000327345.1 Myotis davidii | reverse complement strand
CTTTTAACATAAAATTATTTTCGTTGCTACTTCATAACTGTAATTTTGCTACTGTTATGAATCGTAATGTAAATATCTGATATGCAGGATGTATTTTCATTGTTACAGATTGAACATAATTACAGCACAGTGATTAATCATGAAAACAATATGTAATTATATATGTGTTTTTAGATGGTCTTAGGCGACCCCTGGTGAAAGGGTCGTTCAACCACCAAAGGGGTCGCGACCCACAGGTTGAGAACCACTGTATTAAGGGACTGGAGATATAATTCTCCTCTGGGGGTAGGGAGAAACTTATAATCATCAAGGCCACATTTGATCTGTGGAATAAATCAGAGCTCAGTGGATCCTTGAACAATATCTTCGTTTTCAACTATCCATGAAAACCTAATTGCCCATAAGTACATCTCATATAGATTTATGTTCAGGAGAAATGTATGTGAAGCCTCAGATACATAATGGGTTTCATTAAATTTAAGTTTTCTCTATTCATAGCATTTTCCATACATTCTTTCTTTCTTGATGCCTGAAGGGGCTGGTATTGATCCACCAAAGATGTACTGGGGGTAAGAGAAAGCCTGCTCTTAGGTCAGCTAACAGAAATCCAAGCTCCTGTCTTGTACTTGAATGTCTCTTCAGCACATTTCATCTCAGTTTTGTCCTGTTTGCTGGGTGTAGGCTCTGAGCAAGCGGGTTAGTAACCATCCTGTAGTTGTGCCTAAGAAAATCATGCAACTAGTACTCACAAGAAAGATGTCACTTATAACTCAAGTAGAAACAGGAAGGAAAGGACTCAGGGACGTCCTTCTAGGCCCTTATGTCACAACTGATGGCTTGGGGCCAAGTTGAAAGTTAGAAACAAAGGGGAACTGAGATGTTCACCTGTTAATCAGTATTTAAGAATACTTAGCTTCCTGCACTGTTCTGCAAAGATCACTTTTGCATATTTTCAGGAGGTACTAAAGAATAGGCAGCATTCAAAAGGGCCGCAATCAGAGGGTGATAGGGGGTTTGTATTCAAAAGAATGAAGCTTACAGGCTGCCAGTCCTTAAAATTTAATTCTGAAATTTCTAAGTACTTTCTAGAAATGTTAGAAATTCTAAATGAAAATTGAATGGTTCATCAACTTGAGTTTTTCTCAAACTCTTACAAATATGATTAAAATATTACATCCACTGGAGAGATCGTTGCTGTGTTGAGTTGTATGCAAAGTGAACAGTATGTCCTGTGCATGCCTGAGAGTTGGTGTGAGCCCCTCTTGTTGCAGTCTGAGCACTGCCGCTAATTGTGGGATCTTAGACAGACTGTTTTAATTCATAGAATCGTGGGCTCCTCATTTATAAGAAGACAAGTGTGTACTAGAGGGGCTCTGATTTTCAACCTCACTTTTACATTCCATATTTCTAAGAAAGTTGCCCCTAATATTTGCCTTGCTTGAAGCAGATGTCCTCATACATTTTAGAATTGTGATAGGAAAACATTCATACTCCTGTTCCTCCTAGGATGTTTTTTCTTCAAATGTACACATCAAGACTCTTGAGTAGATGATTAGAGGCGGACAGAGGCAGGTAACACACTGGTTTTGCAGATTAGGAAGCCTGGTTTTCATGGCCACTGACACAGAGAACCCATGCCCCAGGTTGAAATAATAGAAACTGGAGAATTACATTGACTAAGTTAACTCCTGTCTTTGAACCTTGATTTCCATATCATATATTTGGATAATAATAATTCCATCAATCAGGTTACTATAAAGAATAAATAAAAAAAAATTAAGAACTTGTATGGCACATTTTAAATTATAAGTGATAGAAACTTCACTGAAACTCAGGCCTTCTGGTTTTAAAGGGAAAAAAAGAGTTGCTATTGTTTACTGAAAAGCCTCTGTGAGACTCAGTTTCCTCATCTGTAAAATGGTATTCCAAAAATTCTTTCTTAAGGTTGCTACAACTGTCTGTGAGCCTCAGTTTCCTCATCTGTAAAATGGTATTCCGAAAATTCTTTCTTAAGGTTGCTACAACTATCTGATAACCAGATATCAAGATGGTCCATGTGCTCTGTTGGTTGTAAAGTGCCCTGCGGGTGTTAGTTATCTTTAGTTGGGAGTGAAATCAGGAAAAACTTGACCTTTGTGCTTCCCTCCACTGGGGCAGGGGACATGCTGGATGCAGTCATCCAGTCATTGTAGCTCACCGGATATAGGACTCCTTGAAAGTGTTTAGTTTGCAAATGTTTGCCTTGTAGCATGGGAGCAGAGAACAGTGCCTGCCACATCGAGAATTCTCAATACCTATCTCTTTAATGAAATAGTGAATTAATAAGTCACTGATTTTATTTTAGTTTATGTTCTATTGATCATATGCCTGGCAGTATACTAAGTATATGTTATTCCCAGGGGCTCTTAATCCTGGGCACATTAGAATATCCTGGGGAGCTTTTAAAAATATTACACTCATGGCCCCACTGAAAACTGATTGAATCAGAATCTCTGTGACTGAGCCCAGACATAGGTAATTTAAAAGCTACCCAAGTGACTTTAATGTGCGAGGGACATAGAATCAATGAATTCTTGATCCATTGTTTTCCTTGACCGGACTGCTTGCTAATGTTGCCAGTTACTTCTGAGTGTCTAGCTTTCAGGGAACATGCTCTCCCATCTTGCCATTTGTCATAGCTTAAGTCTTCTACATCGTCCAGGATGCAAAGTCATCATCCACATTAACCGTGTAATCTCTTCTGCATCTGGTCCTAAGAAACACAGTCGTGATGTCCATGTAAATCATAAACTTAGACCCCTTTGTCACGTGAAAGAAGACATGTTAATCAGGATGGAGCAAGTTGACAGAGATATTGCAAATTGCTGAGGCCTGGGTCTCAGACTGATTTCAGAATCACAACTATTGGTAATTGCTCTATGACAATGTAAAATGAGGAGGCAGTGCCGGCAAGGTGGTGTGAATTGGAGGCTAATTCCTATTTGTTTGGTTTGTAACTCTGTTGGCAAAAACAAGCTAAAAATTGCCACCTTGAAGGTGCTTCTGATTATAAGGAGGGAAGACCAGATGGGCTCACTTTGCATGTTGGTTGAGGATGTCTTCAGAATAAAACCTGTTTGGATTCTTAGGAATTGTTGCCTTTTTTTTTTTAAGATGGTTAACATTTTTATTCTTTAGTTCCTGAGTCCCATGAAAGTGTGATTTTGTGCAAGGAGCAAACATCAAACTGTACACAGGCATGCACATGTGTGGTGCAATGAAGTAGCAACGAAAATAATTGTATGGTTGGAGGTCACCACAACATGAGGAACTATATTAAAGTGTCGTGGCATTAGGAAGGTTGAGAACCACTGCTCTAAGGTGACAACATGTACCTTTGCTTTGTCACCCAGTGACCCAGTGACACTGTGAAATAACAACTCAAGGTCCCAGTAATAACACAGGTGACAGGAAGCTGTGAGATGCTTCAAGGAAGGGTGATTAGATGCCAAATGAATGGTATCCCAGGGAGCTACCAGCAGCCAAATGTGAAGTTATTTTCACTCAAGACAGTGATTTCTACTCTGTTTTGGGGTGTCTCCAGGTACTTAAAAAATGTCATACAATTCTCCAAAATAATAATATAATTGTAGACCATATGAATACCATAGTATGTGTTGAGCATGGAGGTGGTAAAATTCACATCATGTCACTGCTCCAGAATGGGGGATCATCGGGTAGACAGCTGATCTGCTTGATGCATCATTCCCCATAAGGACACCCCCAGAGCACAATTGTCAGTGTCCCCAACCCTT
>NW_006383012.1:637050-638442 GCF_000327345.1 Myotis davidii | reverse complement strand
AGCTGTGGGAGAATCTGGTTCCCCTACCCCCCACCCCGCCCCAGACATTTTTCCTATCTCACTGGCAAATGCCCCCGGATTATGGTGCATTTATCTCCCACCACCCCTTTGTTTCTCTTTTTGTTCTCCCCTTTGATTCCAGAAGTGTTTTTAAAATAATGGATGGTAGTTAATAAACAGCCTGGCAGGCAGGATACAATGAACAGTGGTGTGCTCATTGTGATAGACTGTGCTGTCTGCAGACAATTTACCAGGGCAGAGTGCTGGCATACACAGCCCCACAAGAAGGAATTATTCCTGATCTTAAACCAAAATCATTCTCGAACGTCTCCATTATTCATAAGGCGTGAGCCATGCAAACTGCAGGAGGCTGTCCTGTGATGATGCCTCTGAGCTGGTGGGTCTCCGGTTCAGGAGTCAGAAACAAGCAAACATCTGTATTTGCGCATTTGGGGAAATTGCCAACTTTCAGAGAAAGAACTTGACACTGGAGTCCAGCAGGAGAGGACAGAGTTTTCTGCTCTTCTTACCGAGTCTTTCCCCTGCCCCCTTCCATGCTCTCCCCATGAGCTGTGGGACCCTGCTCTTGCAGCTGCTTTTAAACTCCATCACGTTGAATATATTTCATTATTTTCCTGTCTTGCCTCTACTGTCAACCCCTTGATGGTAGGACAAGGTTTCTTTGTATGTCCCTCACCCACTGAAGCGCCTGGTACATTAGGTAGGCTCATTAAAATTAATTAAATGAATGACTGAGTGACCAAGTGAATACAGATCCAAAAGAATATTTCTGGGATTCTCTAGGTAGGATCTAAGTCAGACCTCCTCCCGAACGTTATTGAACCCTCAGAGTCTGCCAGGAGAGGAAGGGCAGGACAAGGATTTCCACCTATAATTTGTGGAGATCCTAAGGTCACAGTATCTGCATTCATATGCCTCATAGGTGGTCACCACAGTTCAGCTCTAGGAAATTCTGATGGCGAAGCTCCTTTGAAATTGGCTCAGGTTACCCTGACTTTGGAAGGCAGATTTCCTACAGAATGCCCTTGGTTACTACAGCCTTTGAGCAGGGGTGATTTGTGGAGGAGGTCGTTGGAGGCTTCCTAGACTTTTGACAGAAATTTCACTTAGGAACCTTACCTAACAGTGTGATTTAAACAAATAACACCCACAACTTCAAGAACCATATGATTCCACTCATATGTGGGATAAAAACTGAAAGCAACAAATGAACACACAAGATACACAAAACTCATAGACACAGAACAGCCTGGTGGCTCCCATAGGGAAGGAGGGTCTGGGGTAGTGAAGGGTAAAGAGGATCAAATAGATGGTAACAGAAGGAGACTAGCCCTTGGGTCCATTATACACATCATGTATCATAGAGTTGTA